>NW_027016623.1:40536-50536 GCF_036934945.1 Oncorhynchus masou masou | reverse complement strand
AGGAGCATATACCCACGTGCCATCTCCTCATTAGTTTTTAGGAGCATATACCCACATGGGTGATTGAAAGATGAACTGAGGTTCACACTCCAGTCCAGTTGGTGGTGGTAATGCACCTTAAAGTTGGTTGCCAACCGCCATATAAAGTCCAAAGAAGAAGAATAAACCTGAAGGAGGAGAGATTCCTAGAAACCAACTCGGTTGACCTTTTATCTGTGGATTAATTGTCGGAGTAGAGGACCTTGTGCATTTCAGGTAAAATAACAACCCAATGTTTATATCCCAGGACAAATTTGCTAGCAACAGCAAGCTAGCTAGCTAAATTGTCATAAATGTTTGCTTATCGACCTGTCTCCAAATTAATATAGTTGGTTCAGAGTTAATTGTGATATTCCTAACTCGTGGTGTCCTGATCACATCTGGTGTGAGGGGACATAATTAACATGCTCTCGGTGGTGCACGTGGACCCATGCGCGTGACCGGTCTGGTCAGCATGTAAGACAGTGTGGTCTTCTCGCAGACCTCATGTAAAACTATTTGGCTGAACTGAGAGACAGTACTGTATTCCAGCCATGTCCACAGTCAGTCCAGCCTTCATATGGGATGAATTGACCATGTCTAATCAAACATGGCGTCCTACCTTTCAGACCCAGGAATGCCTTGGCCCTGCCTGGAGTTGGAGCTAGGCTGTGGGGAGGAGGGAGGGAAGGAGGGGGAGTAGAGAGGGAAGGAGGGGGGACTTGGCGGGACTGTGGACTGGACACATCATGTCTCCCATTGGGGATGCAGCAAATCTTTAAGTAGGCGCTCTTGAACAGAAAAAGGGCACAACATACCCATTTATAGCTAGTCTAGGTCCTATAACGAGAAAACCTGAGAGGGTGAAACATACTGTAATACAACAAGTGCAGCATGGACGGATTGCGGCGAGACAAGGGTAAACATTGGGAGGTGAGAGGCCTCCAGAGTTGCGTAGCGTTCTAAGGCACTGCATCGCAGTGCTTGAGGCATCACTACAGACCCGGCTTCAAACCCAGGCTGTGTCGCAGCCAGCCACGACCAGGTGAACCATGAGGCGGTGCACAATTGGCCTAGCGTCATCCGGGTTAGGGGCGGGTTTGGCCAGTCAGGATGTCCTTGTCCCATCGCGCTCTAGCGACTCCTTGTGGCGGGCCGGGTGCATGCACACTAACTTCGGTCACGAGCTGTACGGCGTTTCCTCCGACACATTAGTGCGGCTGGCTTCCAGATTAAGTGAGCAGTGTGTTAAAGGAGCATTGCGGCTTGGCAGGGTCGTGTTTCGGAGGACGCATGGCTCTCGACCGTCGCCTCTCCCAAGTCCGTACGAGAGCTGCAGCGATGGCACAAGACTGTAACTACTATAACTGGAAACCACAAAATTGGGAAAGGAGTAAAAAAAGTACAAAAATAATAATAATTCATAAAAATAAAACATTGGGAGGTGGGGGCAGGTTTCCCAGAGGAACTGCTAGCATATTAAATCTCCTACGATGGGTGGGATTAGCCTGGTTTAGTCAAACTGAATGCTGCACTCACCATTGTTTCACATTTACAGTGTTCAGTCTGGTTACACCAGGCTATTTACACAGTGTTCAGTCTGGTTACACCAGGTTATTTACACAGTGTTCAGTCTGGTTACACCAGGCTATTTACACAGTGTTCAGTCTGGTTACACCAGGCTATTTACACAGTGTTCAGTCTGGTTACACCAGGCTATTTACACAGTGTTCAGTCTGGTTACACCAGGCTATTTACACAGTGTTCAGTCTGGTTACACCAGAAATGGAGGAGACTAAAAACCTATTAATTTTTATCTGCTATCAATGACAACTTGGGTCTTCCTGCTGCGCATCATACCTTCCTCCGGGTCCTCTGTCCTTGACTTGCTGCTGCTCCCTTCAGTGTATTTCTTCCAGAAACGGCGTTTCTCCTTGCTGCGCTCCTTCATGGCTGTCTTGGAATTGGTCATCCAGGCGTGGTAAACAAACTGTGGGGAGTGGATGTTAACAACCACAGTGGTGGACTACTGATCCAACACCATGTGGCCAGAGGGACTGTTTGGCTGCTTAATTGGGACACTTACCCGTCCTTTAAGAGATTTGATTTCTGGTTCATGTTGACAGACTTGCCATTGGTGTGCTTTATCAAAAGTCAAGCAATGTGGCCCAAATTTTGCTCACACACTCAAAACCGAAGAGTTGAGTTGAAATGAGTGTAGGAAATGTGTCCGAATTAGGCAGCCAAAGAGAATATACCCTCGTCAACCAACCAGGAAAACGCTAAAACCATTGACAAAGTGCACAATGCAGAGGATGAATGAATTGGGATGTAAGGGAATGTGTTTATGTAGATGGGACCAAAAATGGCATTTACGATTGAATAAAGTGCCCCTAAATATGAACACAACCCACCATTCCTAGTTTGAGAACAGGGGTTTACATTTTACTTTTTAAATGTAACCTTTACTTAACTAGGCTAGTCAGTGAAGAACAATTTCTTATTTACAATGATGGCCTAAATGATGGGTTAGGGTTGATTCCATTTCAGTTCAGTACATTTCAGTTCACTTCCTGAAATTGACCCAACTGAAGTAGTATTGATCCCAACCCTGTCTTAACTCCACAGAGAATTACCCTGGAAGAAAAGCCACCCACCACCACACGTGCACATCTCTCTCCCAAAGCACACACAGTGAGGAGATCTACGCCAGAAACTGAAGAGCAACACAGTTCACTGAATTTCAACTGCATGCATCATCAGCGGCCGCCATTTTGTCATGACTCGGCATCATCTTGTGAAATGGAGGCGCGGCTGTGGTATTTGAACAGAACTTTACTGACATCGTGGTCATGTATTGGAGTGAGAGGGGAAAATGCATTGAATGTTGTTAGAAAGTGGCTTGGACTGGAGTGGTCAAGGATACTCACAGCATACAAAAAGGGAAATACAAGATAGAGACCTCGTTGTGAGAGTACCTTGGCTGCCCTCATTATATACTGCAGACCAGATTTGGGCAGCTTAATGATAGACTTTGTTAAAGCCAGCAAGGCAGAGGAGGACAAAGCAGGGGTGAGAGTTAGAAGACCATAACATTTGTCACAAATAAAGGCCGAAACAAACACAACTCACGACAAAAGAATGTTAGCAGTTGGTACTTGGTTAAAAGGAGAGAAAACTGTTAAGTACGGAGAGAATAAACAACATTTGGTAATGAGACTTGTTACCTGTTTGTGACATCAATCACACATTAGAAATCGGTTCAAACAGAAATAGAAGCAAGCAGTCCCGTTTAAATAATCAAGAAAGAAAGAAAAAATGCACATAAAAAGACTATCTAACTGTTGTTACTGGACAAAAATCACTATTCTGACGGTGCAGGACAGTGGTAAAGGGATGCTTTCCTACGTTCCAACCTGAAATGCAGACTTCTTGGGCTGCTCTTCCTCATTTTTATCCTCCTCTTCCTCTTCTTCACTGTCCGTCTCAAACAGGTAATAGTTACCACTTCTCACCACTGAGAGGGGAGTGAAAGACAAGGTTAAAGGTTACGCACTTATACTAGTCCACTTGTGTATTACACTGTACCAGAGTAAGTGAGTGGAGCGAAGTTGGAGCTGGAGTGTACAGAGGAGCGGAGCTGGAGCGGAGTGTACAGTGGAGCGGAGTGTACAGTGGAGCGGAGTGTACAGTGGGGCGGAGTATACAGTGGAGCGGAGTGTACAGTGGAGCGGAGCTGGAGCGGAGTGTACAGTGGGGCGGAGTATACAGTGGGGCGGAGTATACAGTGGAGCGGAGTATACAGTGGAGCGGAGCTGGAGCGGAGTGTACAGTGGGGCGGAGTATACAGTGGAGGCGGGATACAGTGGAGCGGATACAGTGGAGTGGCGGAGTATACAGTGGAGCGGAGCTGGGGCGGAGTGGTGGGCGGAGTATACAGTGGAGCGGAGTGTACAGTGGAGCAGAGTGTACAGTGGAGCGGAGTGTACAGTGGGGCGGAGTGGACGGAGTGTACAGTGGGGCGGAGTATACAGTGGGGCGGAGTACAGTGGGCGGAGTGTACAGTGGAGTGTACAGTGGAGCAGAGTGTACAGTGGGGCGGAGCAGTGGAGCGGTATACAGTGTATACAGTGGAGCGGAGTATACAGTGGAGTGGAGTGCGGAGTGTACAGTGGAGCGGAGTATACAGTGGAGCGCAGTGTACAGTGGAGCGGAGTGTACAGTGGAGTGCAGTGGGAGTGTACAGTGGAGCGGAGTGTACAGTGGAGCGGAGTATACAGTGGAGCGGAGTGTACAGTGGAGCGGAGTGGAGCGGAGCTGGAGCAGTGTACAGTGGCGGAGTGTACAGTGGAGCGGAGAGTACAGTGGAGCGGAGCTGGAGCGTACAGTGGAGCAGAGTGTACAGTGGAGTGGAGCGGAGTGTACAGTGGAGCGGAGTACAGTGGAGCGGAGCTGGAGCGGAGTGTACAGTGGAGCGGAGTGTACAGTGGAGCGGAGTGTACAGTGGAGCGGAGTGTACAGTGGAGTGGAGTGTACAGTGGAGCGGAGCTGGAGCGGAGTGTACAGTGGAGCGGAGTGTACAGTGGAGCGGAGTGGAGCGGAGAGTACAGTGGAGCAGAGTGTACAGTGGAGCGGAGTGTACAGTGGAGCATTCCCAATTTGACTGGAGGGCGGAGCGAGATTCCCAAAGGCTGGAGCGTTGGTCTTTTAGCCCGCTCCAATTTCGCTCGAGTCGCACTCACTTCACGAGCTCAGGGCCTGCCTGGCCCAGCATGCATTTGTAGTCTATTTGTGTGCTGTTATAGCCCCTTGCTTTAGCTACTGTCATGGAGTTCACTAAATATTTTCAGAAAGAAACTGATAAAACACACAGGTGAAAAATCAAGGTGACTTACAAAGATGAGGACCAATAGCATGAGAGGGAGTGTGGTGATGTAACTAAAGAATCATTGTGGAATCTGAAAAGACACATATCCCTAAAGCATGGTGGTGTACTTACTACGTGCACATGCTAACAGAAAGGAACGAGGTGGGTAGCTCGTGGGTCATTGTAGCAAAGTATTTATAAACAACAAAAAATAATTTCTTAAAAGTTTCCTTCATTTCTGTTCTATTATCTGTACAATAGGCCATAATTGATTTTGGCTCAATAGGCCTGGCATATTCCCACTTTCATCGAACGTTCCCTTTTGATTGGGTTATCTATCTATCTATCTATCTATCTATCTATCTATCTATCTATCTATCTATCTATCTATCTATCTATCTATCTATCTATCTATCTATCTATCTACAGTATATATATATATAAATATATATACTGTATATATAAACAACTCAGCCTGGTAAGAGTGGCCCGAAGGGTGTTTAGCATCCCCAGTGGTTCTGAAAGCATGGAGAGGAGATTCTCTGTTGCTGACCTGCTCTCCAGGCACCATCACATCAGCCTGGAGCCACAGACTCTGGCCAAACTTGTGTTTCTAAAAATACATTCAAAAGCACTGTAGACTGAGCCTAAAAACACATTTTCCCTTTCAATTGTATTTAATTCTAAGTAAGTATAAGTATTCTTAGACTACAGTAAGTAAGTATTCATAGACTATAATTACTTAATACAACTAAATGCTGTTTGAAAGCAAAATGCTTTATGTCCCTACACGTCTAGTGTCAAACACCAAAATGCCTCACAATGTATTTATTTGTAGGCTATAGCCTTGAAATAATAGAAATAATATAGTGTAAATAATTCATTTCCGTTCCTTCTTAAGCTCCTTGTCTGAAACCTGACCTATTTAGAGAGTTTATGTAGTGTTTAATATGACATGTAACCTATTCAGAGTGTTTAATATGACATGTAACCTATTCAGAGTGTTTAATATGACATGTAACCTATTCAGAGTGTTTAATATGACATGTAACCTATTCAGAGTGTTTAATATGACATGTAACCTTTTCAGTGTTTAATATGACATGTAACCTATTTAGAGAGTTTAATATGACATGTAGCCTATTTAGAGTGTTTAATATGACATGTAACCTATTTAGAGTGTTTAATATGACATGTAAACTATTTAGAGTGTTTATATATACGGTTTAATATGACATGTAACCTATTTAGAGAGTTTATATAGTGTTTTGATATGACATGTAACCTATTTAGAGTTTACATAGTTTAATATGACATGTAACCTATTAGAGAGAGTTTAATATGACATGTAACCTATTTAGAGAGTTTACATACTGTTTAATATGACATGTAACCTATTTAGAGAGTTTATATACGGTTTAATATGACATGTAACCTATTTAGAGAGTTTACATATTGTTTAATATGACATCTAGCCTATTTAGAGAGTTTATATACGGTTTAATATGACATGTAACCTATTTAGAGAGTTTATATACGGTTTAATATGACATGTAACCTATTTAGAGAGTTTATATACGGTTTAATATGACATGTAACCTATTTAGAGAGTTTATATGCTGTTTAATATGACATGTGACCTATTTAGAGAGTTTACATACTGTTTAATATGACATGTAACCTATTTAGAGAGACTGTTTAATATGACATGTAACCTATTTAGAGAGTTTACATACTGTTTAATATGACATGTAACCTATTTAGAGAGTTTAATATGACATGTAACCTATTTAGAGAGTTTATATTTATTTAGAGAGTTTATATACGGTTTAATATGACATGTAACCTATTTAGAGAGTTTATATACGGTTTAATATGACATGTAACCTATTCAGAGTGTTTAATATGACATGTAACCCATTTAGAGAGTTTATATACGGTTTAATATGACATGTAACCTATTTAGAGAGTTTACATACTGTTTAATATGACATGTAACCTATTCAGAGAGTTTAATATGACATGTAACCTATTTAGAGAGTTTACATACTGTTTAATATGACATGTAACCTATTTAGAGAGTTTACATACTGTTTAATATGACATGTAACCCATTTAGAGAGTTTAATATGACATGTAACCTATTTAGAGAGTTTATATGCTGTTTAATATGACATGTAACCTATTCAGAGTGTTTAATATGACATGTAACCTATTTAGAGAGTTTATATGCTGTTTAATATGACATGTAACCTATTTAGAGAGTTTAATATGACATGTAACCCATTTAGAGAGTTTATATACGGTTTAATATGACATGTAACCTATTTAGAGAGTTTATATACGGTTTAATATGACATGTAACCTATTTAGAGAGTTTAATATGACATGTAACCCATTTAGAGAGTTTATATGCTGTTTAATATGACATGTAACCTATTTGAAATGATGAGCGTTTCTTACAGTCACCTTATCATGTTTATGCAAATACTTTAAATTCAAATCATATGGTTTTGTTTCAATACTTCAAACACAAATGGCAGGTCCAGGTGGTCACTGAAATAGATGGGTGTTGTTTGGATTTAAATGACTGGAGCGAATTCAGAACGGCAGTTGTTTTTGTGTTTAGCGAAGCGGTTGGAAAAGATGTGGAGTTCTGGAACGTCCACCACTCCATGAGAGATGAACTCCGCTCACATACACACCACAGGCGGCTGGTGGCACCTTAATTGGGGAAAATGTGCTCGTTGTAATGGCTGGAATGGAATCATTGGAATGGTATTTAAACATCAAACGCATGGTTTCTTTGTGTTTGATACCATTCCATTCACTTCATTCTTGTCATTATCTGAGCCGTCCTCCCCTCACCAGCCTCCTATGGTACACACATATATTTATGTCATGACAAACTCATATAAGATATGATAATCATCTTGAGTGTCAATAAACAAATTCAAGCCTAACTTTGTTACATGTACATTAACTACAGCCACATGAAATAGACAATATCTTATTTAAGAGGAATATTAAAAGCTGAATTGCTTCAAATATGAAATCAAAAGGTTGAAGGTCACTCACTGGATGCATGGTCCACCCACGGCCTCCACCACCGTTGCATTTTCTTCTCTCTGCTACTTTCTTTATCTGAAAAACAACCTTGATGTTTCGAATGAACAGTATATATTATGTAATCGTTGTGGTACTGTGATGTTTCTACAAACAGACGTATCGTTAAATCAATGCAAAACTTTATAGGCCAACATGGGTTGGTAGGACAAGATCATCCAATCATGGCTTTCAGTGCACTAGTTCCTCAAGGCCCAGAAGGCCTCTAGCCGTCCCACCTTCATCCTCCTCCTCCTCGTCCTTGCTGTGTCCGTGGCCTGCGTCTCTGCTCTCCTGCACCAAGCTCAAAATCCTCTCCTTCCCCCTCTTGAACTTCTGCTGTCGACTCTTGATACGGTCCATTCTGATTGGACACAGAGATAGAAACAACGACTAATGACCAATAGGCTCTGACCACTGTGTATAATTGACAATGAATCTGTACTTTGGTTTTCTCTCTGTTCTTTGGGCAGTTTAGGAGTCGGGATGTGTTCAGACTGGTATCAGGTTGCGAGAGCAAAAGAGAGACCAATAGAGATTGAGAGAGACAGAGACAGAGACAGAGAGAGAGAGAGAGAGACAGAGAGAGAGAGAGAGAGAGAGAGAGAGAGAGAGAGAGACAGACAGAGAGAGAGAGACAGACAGAGAGAGACAGAAAGAGAGAGAGACAGAAAGAGAGAGAAACAGAGAGAGAGGAGAAACAGAGAGAGAGAGAGAGAGAGAGAGACAGAGAGAGAGAGAGACAGAGAAAGAGAGAGAGAGAGAGAGAGAAACAGAGAGAGAGAGACAGACAGAGAGAGAGAGACAGAGAGAGAGAAAGAGAAACAGAGAGAGAGGGAAAGAGAGAGAGAGAGAAACAGAGAGAAACAGAGAGAGAGAGAAACAGAGAGAGAGAGATAAACAGAGAGAGAGAGACAGAGAGAGAGATACAGAGAGAGATACAGAGAGAGATACAGAGAGAGAGAGAGAGAGAGAGAGAGGGAGGTGCTGACTGATCCTCTTGTCCTCCTAATGCAGTAGATGTGTCCCACTAACACACTGCTGCCCTGCGGCTACACATATAAAAACTAAAGTACATCAACACAGTGTAGGAGGACATACATCGTAAATCACATCCTGGAATTTGGGTTGATTTGAGACGACATACATGGTAACATCTATGAGGCTTCTCTTTTCAGTGAGAGCTAATGAAATCACAACTGTTGTGACAGAGTTTATACTGTCTGTCTAATGTGTTGGGATATGAGTTGGGATATGAGTTGGGATATGAGTTGGGATATGTGTTGGGATATGTGTTGGGATATGACTTGGGATATGTGTTGGGATATGTGTTGGGATATGTGTTGGGATATGTGTTGGGATATGAGTTGGGATATGAGTTGGGATATGTGTTGGGATATGTGTTGGGATATGAGTTGGGATATGTGTTGGGATATGTGTTGGGATATGTGTTGGGATATGAGTTGGGATATGAGTTGGGATATGAGTTGGGATATGTGTTGGGATATGAGTTGGGATATGTGTTGGGATATGAGTTGGGATATGGGATATGTTGGGATATGAGTTGGGATATGAGTTGGGATATGAGTTGGGATATGAGTTGGGATATGAGTTGGGATATGTGTTGGGATATGTGTTGGGATATGAGTTGGGATATGAGTTGGGATATGAGTTGGGATATGAGTTGGGATATGTGTTGGGATATGTGTTGGGATATGAGTTGGGATATGAGTTGGGATATGAGTTGGGATATGAGTTGGGATATGAGTTGGGATATGTGTTGGGATATGTGTTGGGATATGAGTTGGGATATGAGTTGGGATATGAGTTGGGATATGAGTTGGGATATGAGTTGGGATATGTGTTGGGATATGAGTTGGGATATGAGTTGGGATATGCAAAAAAAATAAATTTGTATAATACACACTTGTACATGTGAAATAGGACACGTATAAGCACCCAGCTAATTTTTATTATTATATTAAATCTCTGTGCGTACATCATCCATGT
>NW_027016623.1:18036-35536 GCF_036934945.1 Oncorhynchus masou masou | reverse complement strand
GCCAGTTTGCTATAACAGGAAAATGATCCTGCAGCAAAAGTAAATGTGAATTATTATGTTGATTATAATTAATGGACATTTCTTGTAGGGGTTGATAGATTTTTCACAAGGGAAAAGCAAGTCTGAAATGTCAAAGTTAAAATTGCAAACTTCAGAAGCATTTTTGAAGCCTTTTAAAACCTCAAATACACAACAAGTTTCATATTTCCCGAGTTCATAATTAGGTGTTATGGCTCAGTCGTATTTCCATATAATGTAGGTGACTCAACAATTACTTTCAAAACAGAGATATAGTGGTAAATATTCCAACTATCACACAAGTAAAAAAACATAATAAGAGTGTATTTGTGAACTCAACAATGACATGATATCATACCTCCAGGCCAAACTTGTAGAAGAAGTAGTTGATGAAGTACTTGGCACCGTTGACGATGCTGTCGTCGAGGTGTTGCCGGGTGATATCGTGGAAGATGGTTCTGGTGACGGGCGTGGTGAGCTTGTTTCTCATTCGGTACAGGTCCTGGTGGCGGTAGATGGTCACCTCGAACGCCAGCAGAGCCAGAATCAACAGGTTGTTCTGGATGGAGATGGACACAGGACAGATAAATGGGTCAGGGTTGAAACGACAGTGTATATATTCATGATTTAAACATTGGCACCACTATGAACAACATTGACCCAACCAAAGAAATCCTATTAAATTCCTAATTTCAAAATGTCTAACTCCTAATTCTATGGGTCCATCCAATTGTTTTCAGGCCATCTCCAAGGATGAAGTGTAATTTGAGCACTACAAAAGGCAGTTAGGGAGATGATACCAGTGTATAATATAACACGGTTACAGTAGTTTCAGTTATATGTGAGAGAGACAGGCTGCATATGTGTGTGTGTGTGTGTGTGGGTGTGTGTGTGTGTATTTGCGTGCGTGCACATGCTGCATATGTGCCTATGTGTCTGTGTGCGTGTGTGTGTAGTCAGGTTCCCAGGGCACCTCTCCTCCTCTCACCCTCAGGTTCTCCAGTAGGGGGGAGAACTTGCGGAGACCCACCCAGTTGGCTGGGTCCACAGGGGCGCTGTAGAGCAGGGAGTGAGCCATCTCACTCCTCTGGTTATCGGTGTAGTTCAGAGGCTACAGGCGAGAGAACAGGAGTGTCATTAATGTCCTGAACCAGTACAGGCTAGCACAACACAGACAAGGAGCATAATGATACATAGAGATACATAGAGATACATAGAGATAAATAGAGATACATAGAACAGGAACATATAGGAAAGAAAATCTTTGGAAGTGGAACATAATGTACATACAGCACCCCCCACCCCACTCCACCAACACACACCCCCTGTCCACCACCCGACACTCCCTGGGTTGCTACCCACCATGGAGCAGTTCTTTGAGTATGTAGAGGGGTTTATAGAGGTGAGTTGGTAGAGCATCTTGCAGACGATGATGACACAGGTCCAGACAGTACAGACGCTGGAGGCCAGGGGCCTGAACTGACCGAAGGGCAGGGCGAATGCCCAACTCACCAGGAACACGTAGTTGAACAGAGACACCTGGAGAAAACAGGACAGAAGAGACACCTTCACTTCCTGGACGTAGAGTATGTGGTCTAACAGTACAATGCATCTATACACTTATATAAAAAAAGGTGGTATTTAGAATCTAAAAGGGTTCTTAATAAAAGGTGGTGTCTAGAATCTGAAAGGGTTCTTAATAAAAGGTGGTATTTAGAATCTAAAAGGGTTCTTAATAAAAGGTGGTATCTAGAATCTAAAAGGGTTCTTAATAAAAGGTGGTATCTAGAATCTAAAAGGGTTCTTAATAAAAGGTGGTATTTAGAATCTAAAAGGGTTCTTAATAAAAGGTGGTATCTAGAATCTAAAATGGTTCTTAATAAAAGGTGGTATCTAGAATCTGAAAGGGTTCTTAATAAAAGGTGATATTTAGAATCTAAAAGGGTTCTTAATAAAAGGTGGTATCTATAATCTAAAAGGGTTCTTGATAAAAGGTGGTATCTAGAATCTAAAAGGGTTCTTAATAAAAGGTGGTATCTATAATCTAAAAGGGTTCTTGATAAAAGGTGGTATCTAGAATCTAAAAGGGTTCTTAATAAAAGGTGGTATCTAGAATCTAAAAGGGTTCTTAATAAAAGGTGGTATCTAGAATCTGAAAGGGTTCTTAATAAAAGGTGGTATCTAGAATCTAAAAGGGTTCTTCAGGTAATGTAACTAAGCTTTCCATTATACAACAGAGGTTCTTTTTCATTTTTTCATGAATGAATAAACCAAAGCCAATGACGTTCTTGTTAATTTGCTCATTTAGTTGGGCCTCAAGATAGGCAAAGGGTTGTAATTACTAGGCTATATTCATTTACTTTAGGCCCACAATTTATATTTTTAAAATGTATTATATAGCCTAGGCTACATGTGACTGTATGGTGTGTGTGTTCGGGCACGTGCATATGATTGCAATAGTGATAATGCTTAGGACAATTTAAAAGATTAGGTTATTAGGGTGGCAGGTAGGCTAGTGGTTAGAGAGTTGGGCCAGTAACCGAAATGTTGCTGGATCGAATCGCTGAGCTGACAAGGTCAAAATCTGTCATTCTGCCGCTGAGCAAGGCAGTTAACCCACTGTTTCCTGGACACCAAAGATGTGGATGTTGATTAAGGCATCCCCTCCCACACCTCTATGTTTCAGATGGGTAGGGTTAAACATGGCAGACACATTTCAGATGTACAACTGACTAGGTATCCCCCCATATTTATTTTTCATCCAGAGATCTATGTTAATTCCCCTTAATTCAACAGCTTTTTTGTATTTTTTCTTCTTATGGCTGCAGGGGCAGTATTGAGTAGCTTGGATGAATAAGGTGCCCAGAGGTGCCCAGACTAAACGGCCTGCTCCTCAGTCCCAGTTGCTAATATATGCATATTAGTAGTACATTTGGTTAGAAAACACTCTGAAGTTTCTAAAACTGTTTGAATGATGTCTGTGAGTATAACAGAACTCATATGGCAGGCTAAAACCTGAGAAGAATATCTAAACAGGAAGTGGGAAATCTGAGGTTTGTAGTATTTGAACTCAGCCCTATCGAATACACAGTGGGATATGGTTCAAGTTGCACTTCCTAGGGCTTCCACTAGATGTTGACCGTCTTTAGAAACTTGAATGAGGCTTCTACTGTGATGTGGGGCCAGATGAGAGCTCTTTGAGTCAGTGGTCTGGCAGAGAGCCAGGTCCTGGTCACGTGCATTTCACATGAGAGCGACCTGCGTGGCTATTCTACAGACAATGGAATTCTCCGGTTGGAACGTTATTGAAGATTTATGATAAAAACATCCTAAAGTTTGATTCTATGCTTAGTTTGAAATGTTTCTATGACCTGTAATATAACTTTTTGAACTTTTCGTCCGGCTGGACCTGCACGAGCGTTTGGATTTGTGTACTAAACGCCCTAACAAAAGTAGCTACTTGGACATAAATAATGGACATTATCGCACAAATCAAACATTTATTGTGTAACTAGGATTCCTGGGAGTGCATTCTGATAAAGATCATCAAAGGTAAGTGAATATTTATAATGCTATTTCTGACTTCTGTTGACTCCACAACATGGCAGGTATCTGTATGGCTTGTTTTCGTGGCTGAGCGCTGTACTCAGATTATTGCATGGTGTACTTTTGCCATAAAGCTTTTTTGAAATCTGACACAGCGGTTGCATTAAGGAGAGTTATATCTATAATTCCATGTGTAACACTTGTATTTTCATCAACATTTCTGATGAGTATTTCTGTAAAATTGATGTGGCCAAACAGCCAAAATTATTGGATGTTTTTGGAACTACTGAACGTAATGCGCTAACGTAAACTCAGATTGTTTATATAAATATGAACTTTATCAAACAAAACAAACATGTATTGTGTAACATGAAGTCCTATGAGTGTCATCTGATGAAGATCAAAGGTTAGTGATTCATTTGATCTCTAGTTGTGCTTTTTGTGACTCCTCTCTTTTGCTGGAGAAATGGCTGTGTTTTTCTGTGGCATGCTGGTGACCTAACATAATCGTTTGTGGTGCTTTCGCTGTAAAGCCTATTTGTGGTGGGATTAACAACAAGATTACCTATAAAATGGTATAAGATACATGTATGTTTGAGGAATTTTAATTATGATATTTCTGTTGTTTTGAATTTTGTTTTGTTTGATAAAGTTCATATTTATATAAACAATCTGAGTTTACATTGGCGCGTTACGTTCAGTAATTCCAAAAACATCCAGTAATTTTGGCTGTTGTCATATCGATCCCGTTAACGGGGATTGCAGCCCTAAGAAGTTTTTAAAAAACAACTCAGTTCCTGTTAGTAACGTGACAGAAAACAGGGTAGGTACTGTTTTTGGGGTCTGTCGTTTCAGTTGGAAGCGTTTGTGATTCATCTGGTTTAGTAGACATATGGAGAGCACTAAATCCTAATGTCAGAGACTATACTCTCTACCCTTGAACCCATAATTCATATTCTAGATTGGACATTTTTTTATGCCCTCTACTTACATGCATGTTGTCCAGTCATGTGCTGTTGTATATATAGTCATTTCTGACCATGCTCCAGTGTATATAGATACTGAAATTGGCACAAAAAAAATCCCCAAAACAAGATATTGGAGACTTAATACGTCCCTGCTTAACAATGACGGATTCTGCTCTGTGATAAAAGATAAATGATCACATTACTGACTCGACAATCAGCTCTCTCTTGTCTCAGCTGCAGCTGTCTGGGATGCGGCCAAAGCAGCCATAAGGGGTCATTTCCCAAGCTTCTCTGATCAAGAAGCTTAGAATGGGAAATAGGGAAAACTGGAGGCTGTAAAGACACGTTTGGGAAAGAGAGGAGGAAGAAGGGGCTTCTATCTGTGAAAGTGTCTACACCAAATGCACATCCATAAGCATTCAATAAATACATTTCATTTTTTCCATAGAACCTACTTTACACCTGTCTGCCTTCACAGAATGTTTTCCAAAGCATCACATTTATGTTTCAAATGAAAACAGGATACTGGCACTTTCATGCACATGTTTTGGTACTACAGCAGAATCCAGTCTTATTTACTTATTTTTGCAAGAGGTGTTGACAAGCTGAAGGTAGTGAGCTGTCTGTTTAAAATACTAGCACACAGCTCGGATCCCCATGCATACCCCACAAGACATGCCATCAGAGGTCTCTTCCCAGTCCCCATGTCCAGAAAAGACTATCAGAGGCACACAGTACTATATAGAGCCATGACGACATGGAACTCTATTCCACATCAGGTAACTGATGTAAGCAGTAGGATCAGATTTAAAAAGCAGGTAAAAATTACACCTTATGGAACAGCGGGGACTGTGAAGTAACACAAACACAGGCACAGACACATGCAGACACACACATGATAACATAAGCACTACACACACACGTACACATGGATTTTGCGTTGTAGATATGTGGTAGTGGAGTATGGGCCTGGGGGTACACACTTACCGTGTTGTGAATTCTATAATGTATTGTATAATGTATTGTAATGTTTTTAAAATTGTATAACTGCCTTAATTTGGCCTTGCCCCAGGAAGAGTAGCTACTGCCTTGCCTTGGCAGCAGCTAATGGGGATCCATGATAAATACAAATTGGAATGCTATTCATTAACACATCTAGAAGAACTTGAGGAGACAATTAGCTCTTTCACGGAATGTCTATTTCCTCTACTTTGATTGTAACGTTGCGTTTGACCCTGACTCTGAACGTCTGTTCAATACCCTTGTTTAGTTAGCTAAGAAGTGCATATTGTTATTATGGTCAACACCTGAAGTACTATCTGCGAGAATGTGGCTTTCTCAAGCTTCTGCTATTCTACCCCTAGAGAAACGTACCCTTGATTTAAACCAGAAGTCTGATACATTTAGCTAAATCTGGTCTCCATTGTGGTCCTATGTAGAAAACCTCCCATAAATGACCCATATTATAATTGTGATGTTTTTCTTTAATGACTGCCTTTTTGTATAAAGTTTTGCTGTATCCTTATTCCTTTAATTGGACTTAGTCTGTGTGGTGCACTTTTTGTTGGTAGTCTATGTCACCCCTGTTAAAAGAAAACATTCTAATAAAAAGATAATTATAACAAAAAAAAGGTTATTCGGCTGTCCCCATAGGAGAACCCTTTACACAGAGGGTTCTACATGGAATCCAAAAGAGTTCTACCTGGAACCAAAAAGGGTTCTCCTATGGGGACAGAGGAAGAACCCTTTGGAACCCTTTTTTTCTGAGTGTATAATGGATTTTGGAAAGCATATTTTGAGGGAGGAGGAAAGTTGCCCGTTACATTGTAGAGACCATTTAGAGAGCATGCAAACTGTATTCTCCTTGTAATCTTGATGAGATGGTGGCTGATTAGGTCACCTCTTTGACTGAGACCCAGATGATGTAGGAGGAGACGATCTTGATGATGTGGAGCTCCAGGAGCCACCAGACGGTCAGCTGCAGCTGCTGGAAGTACTGCAGGAACTTGAGGAAGAGCACCGTGAGGCGGTCCACCACCAGATACCACTTACTCCTCAGGTCTGGGAGAGGAAAGGGAGAGGAGAGGGAGAGGAGAGGGGGGGGGAGAGCGAGGGGAGAGGGAGAGGAGGAGAGGGGGGGAGGGAGAGGAAAGGGAGGGGAGAGGATGAGAGGGAGAGGATGAGAGGGAGAGGATGAGAGGGAGAGGATGAGAGGGAGAGGGAGAGGAGGAGAGGGAGAGGAGGAGAGGGAGAGGGAGAGGAGGAGAGGGAGAGGAGGAGAGGGAGAGGGAGAGGATGAGAGGGAGAGGGAGAGGAGGAGAGGGAGAAGGATGAGAGGGAGAGGATGAGAGGGAGAGGATGAGAGGGAGAGGGAGAGGAGGAGAGGGAGAGGAGAGGAGAGGGAGAGGGGGGAGGAGACAGAGAGAGTGGGAGAGAGTGAGTGAAAATGAGAGTGAGAGAGACTGTCAGAGAGCAATTTATGTTAATGAGTAGAAATGGAAACCTTGGACAATAAACCTTGGAGAAAACACTCACTAGCCTACAATACACAGACAGGGATCCCAAGTGCAGAGCTGAGACAGTCTACCACTAGAGGGCGGTGTTCCATTTTGAATAGTGGTGGATGGGGGGGACAACATCGACAGATCACACAGCGCTCTTCATTCAGTATAATGTGCAATCTGACATGATGCTTTACAAACAAGTGATACTCTCATCTGACCTTGGAATAACCTCTTTCACAACCTTTTCACAACCAGAATAAAACCTTTTCACATCCAGTGTCAGTATCTTCATGCATTTACATTTTAGTCATTTATCAGACTGACTTATACAGTCCATCTTCAGATAGCTAGGTGGGACAAACACATATCAGTCATAGTGGGTACATTCATCTTCAGATAGCTAGGTGGGACAACCACATATCACAGTCATAGTGGGTACATTCATCTTCAGATAGCTAGGTGGGACAACCACATATCAGTCATAGTGGGTACATTCATCTTCAGATAGCTAGGTGGGACAACCACATATCACAGTCATAGTGGGTACATTCATCTTCAGATAGCTAGGTGGGACAACCACATATCACAGTCATAGTGGGTACATTCATCTTCAGATAGCTAGGTGGGACAACCACATATCAGTCATAGTGGGTACATTCATCTTCAGATAGCTAGGTGGGACAACCACATATCAGTCATAGTGGGTACATTCATCTTCAGATAGCTAGGTGGGACAACCACATATCACAGTCATAGTGGGTACATTCATCTTCAGATAGCTAGGTGGGACAACCACATATCACAGTCATAGTGGGTACATTCATCTTCAGATAGCTAGGTGGGACAACCACATATCAGTCATAGTGGGTACATTCATCTTCAGATAGCTAGGTGGGACAACCACATATCACAGTCATAGTGGGTACATTCATCTTCAGATAGCTAGGTGGGACAACCACATATCACAGTCATAGTGGGTACATTCATCTTCAGATAGCTAGGTGGGACAACCACATATCACAGTCATAGTGGGTACATTCATCTTCAGATAGCTAGGTGGGACAACCACATATCAGTCATAGTGGGTACATTCATCTTCAGATAGCTAGGTGGGACAACCACATATCAGTCATAGTGGGTACATTCATCTTCAGATAGCTAGGTGGGACAACCACATATCACAGTCATAGTGGGTACATTCATCTTCAGATAGCTAGGTGGGACAACCACATATCAGAGTCATAGTGGGTACATTCATCTTCAGATAGCTAGGTGGGACAACCACATATCAGTCATAGTGGGTACATTCATCTTCAGATAGCTAGGTGGGACAACCACATATCAGTCATAGTGGGTACATTCATCGTCAGATAGCTAGGTGGGACAACCACATATCAGTCATAGTGGGTACATTCATCTTCAGATAGCTAGGTGGGACAACCACATATCACAGTCATAGTGGGTACATTCATCTTCAGATAGCTAGGTGGGGCAACCACATATCACAGTCATAGTGGGTACATTCATCTTCAGATAGC
Organism: Oncorhynchus masou masou; assembly: GCF_036934945.1. Classification (NCBI taxonomy): domain Eukaryota; kingdom Metazoa; phylum Chordata; class Actinopteri; order Salmoniformes; family Salmonidae; genus Oncorhynchus; species Oncorhynchus masou. The sequence continues at coordinate 26,962 of NW_027016623.1, read as the reverse complement.
TAGGTGGGACAACCACATATCACAGTCATAGTGGGTACATTCATCTTCAGATAGCTAGGTGGGGCAACCACATATCACAGTCATAGTGGGTACATTCATCTTCAGATAGCTAGGTGGGACAACCACATATCACAGTCATAGTGGGTACATTCATCTTCAGATAGCTAGGTGGGACAACCACATATCAGTCATAGTGGGTACATTCATCTTCAGATAGCTAGGTGGGACAACCACATATCACAGTCATAGTGGGTACATTCATCTTCAGATAGCTAGGTGGGACAACCACATATCACAGTCATAGTGGGTACATTCATCTTCAGATAGCTAGGTGGGACAACCACATATCACAGTCATAGTGGGTACATTCATCTTCAGATAGCTAGGTGGGACAACCACATATCACAGTCATAGTGGGTACATTCATCTTCAGATAGCTAGGTGGGACAACCACATATCAGTCATAGTGGGTACATTCATCTTCAGATAGCTAGGTGGGACAACCACATATCACAGTCATAGTGGGTACATTCATCGTCAGATAGCTAGGTGGGACAACCACATATAAGTCATAGTGGGTACATTCATCTTCAGATAGCTAGGTGGGACAACCACATATCAGTCATAGTGGGTACATTCATCGTCAGATAGCTAGGTGGGACAACCACATATCAGTCATAGTGGGTACATTCATCTTCAGATAGCTAGGTGGGACAACCACATATCAGTCATAGTGGGTACATTCATCTTCAGATAGCTAGGTGGGACAACCACATATCACAGTCATAGTGGGTACATTCATCTTCAGATAGCTAGGTGGGACAACCACATATCACAGTCATAGTGGGTACATTCATCTTCAGATAGCTAGGTGGGACAACCACATATCACAGTCATAGTGGGTATATTAATCTTCAAATAGCTAGGTGGGACAACCACATATCAGTCATAGTGGGTACATTCATCTTCAGATAGCTAGGTGGGACAACCACATATCAGTCATAGTGGGTACATTCATCTTCAGATAGCTAGGTGGGACAACCACATATCACAGTCATAGTGGGTACATTCATCTTCAGATAGCTAGGTGGGGCAACCACATATCACAGTCATAGTGGGTACATTCATCTTCAGATAGCTAGGAGGGACAACCACATATCATAGTCATAGTGGGTACATTCATCTTCAGATAGCTAGGTGGGACAACCACATATCACAGTCATAGTGGGTACATTCATCTTCAGATAGCTAGGTGGGACAACCACATATCACAGTCATAGTGGGTACATTCATCTTCAGATAGCTAGGTGGGACAACCACATATCACAGTCATAGTGGGTACATTCATCTTCAGATAGCTAGGTGGGACAACCACATATCAGTCATAGTGGGTACATTCATCTTCAGATAGCTAGGTGGGGCAACCACATATCACTGTCATAGTGGGTACATTCATCTTCAGATAGCTAGGTGGGACAACCACATATCAGTCATAGTGGGTACATTCATCGTCAGATAGCTTGGTGGGACAACCACATATCACAGTCATAGTGGGTACATTCATCTTCAGATAGCTAGGTGGGACAACCACATATCACTGTCATAGTGGGTACATTCATCTTCAGATAGCTAGGTGGGGCAACCACATATCACTGTCATAGTGGGTACATTCATCTTCAGATAGCTAGGTGGGGCAACCACATATCACTGTCATAGTGGGTACATTCATCTTCAGATAGCTAGGTGGGACAACCACATATCACAGTCATAGTGGGTACATTCATCTTCAGATAGCTAGGTGGGACAACCACATATCAGTCATAGTGGGTACATTCATCGTCAGATAGCTAGGTGGGACAACCACATATCAGTCATAGTGGGTACATTCATCGTCAGATAGCTAGGTGGGACAACCACATATCACAGTCATAGTGGGTACATTCATCTTCAGATAGCTAGGTGGGACAACCACATATCACTGTCATAGTGGGTACATTCATCTTCAGATAGCTAGGTGGGACAACCACATATCACTGTCATAGTGGGTACATTCATCTTCAGATAGCTAGGTGGGACAACCACATATCACAGTCATAGTGGGTACATTCATCTTCAGATAGCTAGGTGGGACAACCACATATAAGTCATAGTGGGTACATTCATCTTCAGATAGCTAGGTGGGACAACCACATATCACAGTCATAGTGGGTACATTCATCGTCAGATAGCTAGGTGGGACAACCACATATAAGTCATAGTGGGTACATTCATCTTCAGATAGCTAGGTGGGACAACCACATATCAGTCATAGTGGGTACATTCATCGTCAGATAGCTAGGTGGGACAACCACATATCAGTCATAGTGGGTACATTCATCTTCAGATAGCTAGGTGGGACAACCACATATCAGTCATAGTGGGTACATTCATCTTCAGATAGCTAGGTGGGACAACCACATATCACAGTCATAGTGGGTACATTCATCTTCAGATAGCTAGGTGGGACAACCACATATCACAGTCATAGTGGGTACATTCATCTTCAGATAGCTAGGTGGGACAACCACATATCACAGTCATAGTGGGTATATTAATCTTCAAATAGCTAGGTGGGACAACCACATATCAGTCATAGTGGGTACATTCATCTTCAGATAGCTAGGTGGGACAACCACATATCAGTCATAGTGGGTACATTCATCTTCAGATAGCTAGGTGGGACAACCACATATCACAGTCATAGTGGGTACATTCATCTTCAGATAGCTAGGTGGGGCAACCACATATCACAGTCATAGTGGGTACATTCATCTTCAGATAGCTAGGAGGGACAACCACATATCATAGTCATAGTGGGTACATTCATCTTCAGATAGCTAGGTGGGACAACCACATATCACAGTCATAGTGGGTACATTCATCTTCAGATAGCTAGGTGGGACAACCACATATCACAGTCATAGTGGGTACATTCATCTTCAGATAGCTAGGTGGGACAACCACATATCACAGTCATAGTGGGTACATTCATCTTCAGATAGCTAGGTGGGACAACCACATATCAGTCATAGTGGGTACATTCATCTTCAGATAGCTAGGTGGGGCAACCACATATCACTGTCATAGTGGGTACATTCATCTTCAGATAGCTAGGTGGGACAACCACATATCAGTCATAGTGGGTACATTCATCGTCAGATAGCTTGGTGGGACAACCACATATCACAGTCATAGTGGGTACATTCATCTTCAGATAGCTAGGTGGGACAACCACATATCACTGTCATAGTGGGTACATTCATCTTCAGATAGCTAGGTGGGGCAACCACATATCACTGTCATAGTGGGTACATTCATCTTCAGATAGCTAGGTGGGGCAACCACATATCACTGTCATAGTGGGTACATTCATCTTCAGATAGCTAGGTGGGACAACCACATATCACAGTCATAGTGGGTACATTCATCTTCAGATAGCTAGGTGGGACAACCACATATCAGTCATAGTGGGTACATTCATCGTCAGATAGCTAGGTGGGACAACCACATATCAGTCATAGTGGGTACATTCATCGTCAGATAGCTAGGTGGGACAACCACATATCACAGTCATAGTGGGTACATTCATCTTCAGATAGCTAGGTGGGACAACCACATATCACTGTCATAGTGGGTACATTCATCTTCAGATAGCTAGGTGGGACAACCACATATCACTGTCATAGTGGGTACATTCATCTTCAGATAGCTAGGTGGGACAACCACATATCACAGTCATAGTGGGTACATTCATCTTCAGATAGCTAGGTGGGACAACCACATATCACTGTCATAGTGGGTACATTCATCTTCAGATAGCTAGGTGGGACAACCACATATCACTGTCATAGTGGGTACATTCATCTTCAGATAGCTAGGTGGGACAACCACATATCACAGTCATAGTGGGTACATTCATCTTCAGATAGCTAGGTGGGACAACCACATATCACAGTCATAGTGGGTACATTCATCTTCAGATAGCTAGGTGGGACAACCACATATCACAGTCATAGTGGGTACATTCATCGTCAGATAGCTAGGTGGGGCAACCACATATCACTGTCATAGTGGGTACATTCATCTTCAGATAGCTAGGTGGGACAACCACATATCACAGTCATAGTGGGTACATTCATCTTCAGATAGCTAGGTGGGACAACCACATATCAGAGTCATAGTGGGTACATTCATCTTCAGATAGCTAGGTGGGACAACCACATATCAGAGTCATAGTGGGTACATTCATCTTCAGATAGCTAGGTGGGACAACCACATATCACAGTCATAGTGGGTACATTCATCGTCAGATAGCTAGGTGGGACAACCACATATCACAGTCATAGTGGGTACATTCATCGTCAGATAGCTAGGTGGGGCAACCACATATCACTGTCATAGTGGGTACATTCATCTTCAGATAGCTAGGTGGGACAACCACATATCAGTCATAGTGGGTACATTCATCTTCAGATAGCTAGGAGGGACAACCACATATCACTGTCATAGTGGGTACATTCATCTTCAGATAGCTAGGTGGGACAACCACATATCAGTCATAGTGGGTACATTCATCTTCAGATAGCTAGGTGGGACAACCACATATCACAGTCATAGTGGGTACATTCATCTTCAGATAGCTAGGTGGGACAACCACATATCAGAGTCATAGTGGGTACATTCATCTTCAGATAGCTAGGTGGGACAACCACATATCACTGTCATAGTGGGTACATTCATCTTCAGATAGCTAGGTGGGACAACCACATATCACAGTCATAGTGGGTACATTCATCGTCAGATAGCTAGGTGGGACAACCACATATCACAGTCATAGTGGGTACATTCATCTTCAGATAGCTAGGTGGGACAACCACATATCACAGTCATAGTGGGTACATTCATCTTCAGATAGCTAGGTGGGACAACCACATATCACTGTCATAGTGGGTACATTCATCTTCAGATAGCTAGGTGGGACAACCACATATCACTGTCATAGTGGGTACATTCATCTTCAGATAGCTAGGTGGGACAACCACATATCACAGTCATAGTGGGTACATTCATCGTCAGATAGCTAGGTGGGGCAACCACATATCACTGTCATAGTGGGTACATTCATCTTCAGATAGCTAGGTGGGACAACCACATATCACTGTCATAGTGGGTACATTCATCTTCAGATAGCTAGGTGGGACAACCACATATCAGTCATAGTGGGTACATTCATCTTCAGATAGCTAGGTGGGACAACCACATATCACAGTCATAGTGGGTACATTTATCTTCAGATAGCTAGGTGGGACAACCACATATCAGAGTCATAGTGGGTACATTCATCTTCAGATAGCTAGGTGGGACAACCACATATCACTGTCATAGTGGGTACATTCATCTTCAGATAGCTAGGTGGGACAACCACATATCACAGTCATAGTGGGTACATTCATCGTCAGATAGCTAGGTGGGACAACCACATATCACAGTCATAGTGGGTACATTCATCTTCAGATAGCTAGGTGGGACAACCACATATCAGAGTCATAGTGGGTACATTCATCTTCAGATAGCTAGGTGGGACAACCACATATCACAGTCATAGTGGGTACATTCATCGTCAGATAGCTAGGTGGGACAACCACATATCACAGTCATAGTGGGTACATTCATCTTCAGATAGCTAGGTGGGACAACCACATATCACAGTCATAGTGGGTACATTCATCTTCAGATAGCTAGGTGGGACAACCACATATCAGTCATAGTGGGTACATTCATCTTCAGATAGCTAGGTGGGACAACCACATATCAGTCATAGTGGGTACATTCATCTTCAGATAGCTAGGTGGGACAACCACATATCACAGTCATAGTGGGTACATTCATCTTCAGATAGCTAGGTGGGGCAACCACATATCACAGTCATAGTGGGTACATTCATCTTCAGATAGCTAGGTGGGACAACCACATATCAGAGTCATAGTGGGTACATTCATCTTCAGATAGCTAGGTGGGACAACCACATATCACTGTCATAGTGGGTACATTCATCTTCAGATAGCTAGGTGGGACAACCACATATCAGTCATAGTGGGTACATTCATCTTCAGATAGCTAGGTGGGACAACCACATATCACAGTCATAGTGGGTACATTCATCTTCAGATAGCTAGGTGGGACAACCACATATCACAGTCATAGTGGGTACATTCATCTTCAGATAGCTAGGTGGGACAACCACATATCAGAGTCATAGTGGGTACATTCATCTTCAGATAGCTAGGTGGGACAACCACATATCACTGTCATAGTGGGTACATTCATCTTCAGATAGCTAGGTGGGACAACCACATATCAGTCATAGTGGGTACATTCATCTTCAGATAGCTAGGTGGGACAACCACATATCACAGTCATAGTGGGTACATTCATCTTCAGATAGCTAGGTGGGACAACCACATATCACAGTCATAGTGGGTACATTCATCTTCAGATAGCTAGGTGGGACAACCACATATCACAGTCATAGTGGGTACATTCATCTTCAGATAGCTAGGTGGGACAACCACATATCACTGTCATAGTGGGTACATTCATCTTCAGATAGCTAGGTGGGACAACCACATATCACTGTCATAGTGGGTACATTCATCTTCAGATAGCTAGGTGGGACAACCACATATCAGAGTCATAGTGGGTACATTCATCTTCAGATAGCTAGGTGGGACAACCACATATCACTGTCATAGTGGGTACATTCATCTTCAGATAGCTAGGTGGGACAACCACATATCAGTCATAGTGGGTACATTCATCTTCAGATAGCTAGGTGGGACAACCACATATCACAGTCATAGTGGGTACATTCATCTTCAGATAGCTAGGTGGGACAACCACATATCACAGTCATAGTGGGTACATTCATCTTCAGATAGCTAGGTGGGACAACCACATATCACTGTCATAGTGGGTACATTCATCTTCAGATAGCTAGGTGGGACAACCACGTATCACAGTCATAGTGGGTGCATTCATCTTCAGATAGCTAGGTGGGACAACCCCATATGACAGTAATAGTGGGTACATTCTTCTTCAGATAGCTAGGTGGGACAACCACATATCACTGTCATAGTGGGTACATTCATCTTCAGATAGCTAGGTGGGACAACCACATATCACTGTCATAGTGGGTACATTCATCTTCAGATAGCTAGGTGGGACAACCACATATCACTGTCATAGTGGGTACATTCATCTTCAGATAGCTAGGTGGGACAACCACATATCACAGTCATAGTGGGTACATTCATCTTCAGATAGCTAGGTGGGACAACCACATATCAGTCATAGTGGGTACATTCATCTTCAGATAGCTAGGTGGGACAACCACATATCAGTCATAGTGGGTACATTCATCTTCAGATAGCTAGGTGGGACAACCACATATCACTGTCATAGTGGGTACATTCATCTTCAGATAGCTAGGTGGGACAACCACATATCAGTCATAGTGGGTACATTCATCTTCAGATAGCTAGGTGGGACAACCACATATCAGAGTCATAGTGGGTACATTCATCTTCAGATAGCTAGGTGGGACAACCACATATCACTGTCATAGTGGGTACATTCATCTTCAGATAGCTAGGTGGGACAACCACATATCAGTCATAGTGGGTACATTCATCTTCAGATAGCTAGGTGGGACAACCACATATCACTGTCATAGTGGGTACATTCATCTTCAGATAGCTAGGTGGGACAACCACATATCACAGTCATAGTGGGTACATTCATCTTCAGATAGCTAGGTGGGACAACCACATATCACAGTCATAGTGGGTACATTCATCGTCAGATGGCTAGGTGGGATAACCACATATCACAGTCATAGTGGGTACATTCATCGTCAGATAGCTAGGTGGGACAACCACATATCACTGTCATAGTGGGTAGATTCATCTTCAGATAGCTAGGTGGGACAACCACATATCACAGTCATAGTGGGTACATTCATCTTCAGATAGCTAGGTGGGACAACCACATATCACTGTCATAGTGGGTACATTCATCTTCAGATAGCTAGGTGGGACAACCACATATCAAAGTCATAGTGGGTACATTCATCTTCAGATAGCTAGGTGGGACAACCACATATCACAGTCATAGTGGGTACATTCATCGTCAGATAGCTAGGTGGGACAACCACATATCACAGTCATAGTGGGTATATTCATCTTCAAATAGCTAGGTGGGACAACCACATATCACAGTCATAGTGGGTACATTCATCGTCAGATAGCTAGGTGGGACAACCACATATCACTGTCATAGTGGGTACATTCATCTTCAGATAGCTAGGTGGGACAACCACATATCACTGTCATAGTGGGTACATTCATCATCAGATAGCTTGGTGGGACAACCACATATCACAGTCATAGTGGGTACATTCATCTTCAGATAGCTAGGTGGGACAACCACATATCACTGTCATAGTGGGTACATTCATCGTCAGATAGCTAGGTGGGACAACCACATATCACTGTCATAGTGGGTACATTCATCGTCAGATAGCTAGGTGGGACAACCACATATCACTGTCATAGTGGGTACATTCATCGTCAGATAGCTTGGTGGGACAAGCACATATCACAGTCATAGTGGGTACATTCATCTTCAGATAGCTAGGTGGGACAACCACATATCACAGTCATAGTGGGTACATTCATCTTCAGATAGCTAGGTGGGACAACCACATATCACAGTCATAGTGGGTACATTCATCTTCAGATAGCTAGGTGGGACAACCACATATCACAGTCATAGTGGGTACATTCATCTTCAGATAGCTAGGTGGGACAACCACATATCACTGTCATAG
>NW_027016623.1:0-17536 GCF_036934945.1 Oncorhynchus masou masou | reverse complement strand
TACTCTGCCCAGGGGAGCTGTTCTGACCAAGACGCAGGGTTACGAAAAGAAAGACTGCGTAAAATGCGACCAACAGTCTGATTGGCCCGTTCGGCTTGACCGTTAGACTGGGGATGAAAGCCGGACGAGAGACTGACGGAAGCCCCAATCAAACGGCAAAACTCCCTCCAAAATTGAGACGTGAACTGCGGGCCTCTGTCGGAAACGACGTCAGACGGAAGGCCATGAATTCGGAAAACATTCTCGATAATGATCTGAGCCGTCTCCTTAGCAGAAGGGAGCTTATCGAGAGGAATGAAATGAGCCGCCTTAGAGAATCTATCGACAACCGTAAGAATAACTGTCTTCCCCGCTGATGAAGGCAGTCCGGTGATAAAATCTAAAGCGATGTGAGACCACGGTCGAGAGGGAATGGGAAGCGGTCTGAGACGGCCGGCAGGAGGAGAGTTCCCAGATTTAGTCTGCGCGCAGACCGAACAAGCGGCGACAAATCGACCGCGTCACGTTCCCGAGTGGGCCACCAGAAACGCTGGCGAATGGAAGCGAGCGTACCCGAACGCCGGGTGGCCGGCTAACTTGGCAGAGTGGGCCCACTGAAGAACGGCCGGACGAGTAGGAACGGGAACGAACAGGAAGGTTCCTAGGACAAGCTCGCGGCGACGGAGTGTGAGCGAGTGCTTGCTTTACCTGCCTCTCAATTCCCCAGACAGTCAACCCGACAACACGCCCGTCAGGGAGAATCCCGCGGGGGTCGGTGGAGACCTCAGAAGAACTGAAGAGACGAGATAAAGCATCAGGCTTGGTGTTTTTGAGCCCGGACGATAAGAAATAACAAACTCGAAACGAGCGAAAAACAGAGCCCAACGAGCCTGACGCGCATTAAGTCGTTTGGCTGAACGGATGTACTCAAGGTTCCTATGGTCAGTCCAAACGACAAAAGGAACGGTCGCCCCTCCAACCACTGTCGCCATTCGCCTAGGGCTAAGCGGATGGCGAGCAGTTCGCGATTACCAACATCATAGTTACGTTCTGACGGCGATAAGCGATGAGAGAAAAACGCGCAAGGATGGACCTTGCCGTCAGAGAGAGAGCGCTGAGAAAGAATGGCTCCCACGCCCACCTCTGACGCGTCAACCTCAACAACAAACTGACTAGAGATGTCAGGTGTAACAAGAATAGGTGCGGATGTAAACGATTCTTAAGAAGATCAAAAGCTCCCTGGGCGGAAACGGACCACTTAAAGCACGTCTTAACAGAAGTAAGGGCTGTGAGGGGAGCTGCCACCTGACCGAAATTACGGATGAAACGACGATAGAAATTAGCGAAGCCCAGAAAGCGCTGCAGCTCGACGCGTGACTTAGGAACGGGCCAATCAATGACAGCCTGGACCTTAGCGGGATCCATCTTAATGCCCTCAGCGGAAATAACGGAACCGAGAAAAGGGACAGAGGCGGCATGAAAAATGCACTTCTCAGCCTTCACATAAAGACAGTTCTCCAAAAGGCGCTGGAGGACGCGTCGCACGTGCTGAACATGAATCGAGAGAGACGGAGAAAAAATCAGGATATCGTCCATGTAAACGAAAACAAAAATGTTCAGCATGTCTCTCAGGACGTCGTTAACTAGTGCCTGAAAGACAGCTGGAGCGTTAACGAGGCCGAAAGGAAGAACCCGGTATTCAAAGTGCCCTAATGGAGTGTTAAACGCCGTCTTCCACTCGTCCCCCTCCCTGATGCGCACGAGATGGTAGGCGTTACGAAGGTCCAATTTGGTGAAAAACCTGGCTCCCTGCAGGATCTCGAAGGCTGAAGACATAAGAGGAAGCGGATAACGATTCTTAACTGTTATGTCATTCAGCCCTCGATAATCCACGCATGGGCGCAGGGACCCGTCCTTCTTCTGAACAAAAAAAAACCCCGCTCCGGCGGGGGAGGAGGAGGAGACTATGGTACCGGCGTCGAGCGAAACCGACAAATAATCCTCGAGAGCCTTACGTTCGGGAGCCGACAGAGAGTATAATCTACCCCGGGGGAGTAGTTCCCGGAAGGAGATCAATACTACAGTCATACGACCGGTGTGGAGGGAGAGAAGTGGCCTTGGAACGACTGAACACCGTGCGCAGATCGTGATACTCCTCCGGCACCCCTGTCAAATCGCCAGGCTCCTCCTGTGAAGAAGAGACAGAGGAAACAGGAGGGATAGCAGACATTAAACAGGTTACATGACAAGAAACATTCCAGGATAGGATAGTATTACTAGACCAATTAATAGAAGGGTTATGGCGCACTAGCCAGGGATGACCCAAAACAACAGGTGTAAAAGGTGAACGAAAAATTAAAAAAGAAATGGTTTCGCTATGATTACCAGAGACAGTGAGGGTTAAAGGCAGCGTCTCACGCTGAATCTTGGGGAGAGAACTACCATCTAAAGCGAACAAGGCCCTGGGCTCCCCTAACTGTCTGAGAGGAATGTCATGTTCCCGAGCCCAGGTCTCGTCCATAAAACAGCCCTCCGCCCCAGAGTCTATCAAGGCACTGCAGGAAGCAGATGAACCGGGCCAGCGGAGATGGACCGGAAAGGTAGTGCGTGATCCAGAAGGAGAGGCCTGAGTAGTTGCGCTCACCAGTAGCCCTCCTCTTACTGATGAGCTCTGGCTTTTACTGGACATGAGGTGACAAAATGACCAGCGGAGCCGCAGTAGAGACAGAGGCGATTGGTGATTCTCCGTTCCCTCTCCTTGGCCGAGATGCGAATACCCCCCAGCTGCATAGGCTCAGCATCCGAGCCGGCGGAGGAGGGTGGCAGTGATGCGGCAGGTGGCAGTGATGTGGAGAGGGAGCAACGGAGAACGTGAGCTCCTTTCCACGAGCTCGGCGACGAAGATCAAACCGTCGCTCTATGCGAATAGCGAGAGCTATTAAGGAGTCCAGACTGGAAGGAACCTCCCGGGAGAGGATCTCATCCTTAACCTCGACGTGGAGACCCTCCAGAAAACGAGCGAGCAAAGCCGGCTCGTTCCAGTCACTAGAGGCAGCGAGTGCGAAACTCAATAGAATAATCCGTTATGGATCTATTCCCCTGACATAGGGAAGACAGGGCCCTGGAAGCCTCCTCGCCAAAAACAGAACGGTCAAAAACCCGTATCATCTCCTCCTTAAAGTCCTGATACTGGTTAATACACTCAGCCCTCGCCTCCCAGACTGCCGTGCCCCACTCACGCGCCCGTCCGGTAAGGAGAGAAATGACGTAGGCGATGCGGGCTGCGCTCCTGGAGTAAGTGTTGGGCTGGAGAGAACACCACATCACACTGTGTGAGGAATGAGCGGCACTCAGTGGGCTCCCCAGAGTAACACGGCGGGTTGTTGATCCTGGGCTCCGGAGACTCGGAAACCCTGGAAGTGGGCGGTGGATCGAGGTGGAGTTGGTGAACCCGTCTTGTGAGGTCGGAGACTTGGACGGCCAGGGTCTCAACGGCATGTTGAGCAGCAGACAATTCCTCCTCGTGTCTGCCTAGCATCGCTCCCTGGATCTCGACGGCGGAGTGAAAAGGGTCCGGAGCCGCTGGGTCCATTCTTGGTCTGATTCTTCTGTTATGAACTTGAGTGAAGACCCAAAAGCGGTTTTAACAGAAAACAGAGTTCTTTAATGAAAATACAGGAATGGCATAAATCCTCTTCCAACGTTGTCAGCGGAACAAAAAGAACGTTAGTATAGTGCAGGATGCTCCTGCCAGGCAGACTCCGACAGGACAGGACAAGGTGGAAGCAAACGAGACGACAGCTTGCTTCTGGCATCAAAAAACACAAACAAGAATCAGACACTGAAAGTAGCAGGAACAGAGAGAGAAATAGAGACCTAATCAGAGGGGGAAGAGAGAACAGGTGGGGAAGAGTGAAAGAGCTAGTTAGGGCAGATGTAGAACAGCTGAGGAATGAGAGACAGAGAAGGTAACCTAAAAAGACCAGCAGAGAGAGAGAATGAAGAGAAAGGACAGGAACAGACATAACAAGACATGACATTTCTTGCTTTGAGGAAAACAACATTGAGCCACCGACAGACATATTCAATCTCTCCATATCCCAGTTTGTTGTCCCCACTTGTTTCAAGATGGTCTTCAGAGTGGCGCAACGGTCTAAGGCCTCACACCTCGCATCTCAGTGTTTGAGGTGTCACTACAGACACCCTGGTTTGAATGTAGGCTGTATCACAACCGACTGTGATTGGGAGTCCCATAGGGCGGCACCCAATTGGCGTCGTCTGGGTTTGGCCGGTGTAGGCCGTCATTGTAAATAAGAATTTGTTCTGAACTGACTTGCCTAGTTAAATAAAGCTTACATTAAAAAAAATATGTCCACAATGGTTCCTGTACCCAAGAAAGTGGAGGTAGCAGAACTAAATGACTATCACCCCATAGCACTCACTTCTCTCATCATGAATTGTTTTGAGAGGCTAGTTCAGGACCATATCACCTCCACCTTACAACCTAGATCCACTACAATTTGCATACCGCTTCAACAGATCCACAGATTATGAAATTGCCATTGCGCTGCACACTGCCCTATCCCACCTAGATAAGAGAAACACCTATGTAAGAATGCTATTCCTTGACTATAGCTCAGCCTTCAACACCATAGTGCCCTCCAAACTCATCACACAGCTCAGGGTCTGGGCTTGGGTCTGAACCCTTCCTCGTGCAACTTGGTCCTTGACTTCCTGACGGGCCGACCCCAAGTGGTGAAGGTAGGCAACAACAGCTCCCCCATGCTGATCTTCAACACGGGGCCCCACAGAGGTGTGTGCTCAGCTCCCTCCTCTACTCCTTGTTCACCCATGACTGCGTGGCTACGCACGACTTCAACTCAATCATCAAGTTTGCTGATGACACAACAGTGGTTGGCCTGATTACCAACAATGATGAGACAGCTTACAGGGAGGAGGTGAGGGCCCTGGCGGAGTGGTGCCAGGAAAATAACCTCTCCCTAAATGTCAACAAAAAGAATCAAATGAAATCAAATGTATTTATATAGCCCTTCTTACATCAGCTGATATCTCAAAGTGCTGTACAGAAACCCAGCCTAAACCCCCAAACAGCAAGCAATGCAGGTGTAGAAGCACAGTGGCTAGGACCAAAACCTAGGAAGAAACCTAGAGAGGAACATGGCTATGAGGGGTGGCCAGTCCTCTTTTGGCTATGCCGGGTGGAGATTATAACAGAACAAGATGTTCAAATGTTCATAAATGACCAGCATGGTCAAATAATAATAATCATAGTCGTTGTCGAGGGTGCAGCAAGACAGCACCTCAGGCGTAAATGTCAGTTGGCTTTTCATAGCCGATCATTAAGAGTATCTCAACCGCTCCTGCTGTCTCTAGAGAGTTGAAAACAGCAGGTCTGGGACAGGTAGCACGTCTGGTGAACAGGTCAGGGTTCCATAGCCGGCGGCAGAACAGTTGAAACTGGAGCAGCAGCACGGCCAGGTGGACTGTGGACAGCAAGGAGTCATCATGCCAGGTAGTCCTGAGGCATGGTCCTAGGGCTCAGATCCTCCGAGAGAGAGAAAGAAAGAGTGAAAGAGAGAATTAGAGAGAGCATACTTAAATTCACACAGGACACCGGATAAGACAGGAGAAGTACTCCAGATATAACAAACTGACCCTAGCCCCCCGACACATAAACTACTGCAGCATAAATACTGGAGGCTGAGACAGGAGGGGTCAGGAAACACTGTGGCCCCATCCGATGATAACCCCGGACAGGGCCAAACAGGAAGGATATAACCCCACCCACTAACGTCAGTAGCCCTGTCCCCTTGTAAACAGTGTATGATCTCTGGATGATTCTTTTTAAGTCTAATACTGCGGGTAAAGAAGGAGCTTATTGTGGACTACCAGAGACAGCAGAGTGCACGCCCCCATCCACATCGACAGTGCCACAGTGGAGAGAGTCAAAAGATTCAAGTTCCTCAGAGTGCACCTCACAACCTAAAATTGTCCCTTCACACAGACAGTGTGGTGAAGAAGGCTCAACAGCCCCTCTTCAACCTCTGGAGGCTGAAGAAATGCACCATTGAGAACACCTTGTCGGGCTGTATAACCGCCTGGTATCGAAATTGAACCATCTGCAACCGCAGGGCTCTGCGGAGGGTGGTGCGGTTAACCCAACGCATCATCGGGGGCACGCTGCCTGCCCTCCAGTGGGGGAAACAATTTAAGGGGGAAAAACTATTTAATAATTTTTTAGAATAAGGTTGTAACCTAACAAAATGTGTAAAAGGTGAAGGGGTCTGAATACTTTCTGAATGCATCTCTCTGAAGAGCATCATAAGTACAGTGTTCAGTATGTCTCGACCATGGGGCTGCTGTGAGTAACAAACCACAGCCCCTTTCTCGCCTGCATGGTAATTTGTATTTATAATTTATTTAATGCTAGCCATAGGCATTTCAGAGAGTGCTTGTGGTTTTCACCCCCAGCTTGGCAAAAAAGAGACACCTGCCCAGCATCTGCTGGGTGCATGGCTGGGATTTCATGAATTGTCTTTCAGGGTGAGGAGTACTGAGAGTGTGTGTTTGGGTAGGTGGTTCCTGGTCTAGTTACTGGTTCAGCCAAGGTTGTGGGTTCATGGGTTCAAACTAGTCCTCGGTCTGTCTCTGCTTCTAATATCCTCCTCAGACGGAGACATCTCTGTGGGTCTGAAGCCCAGTGTGCCCGTGCTCCACAGGGTTCTGAACTCTGGAGAGGAGAGAAAAGTGTGTGTGTGTGTGTGTTCGTGTGTGTGTGTGCACACAAGCACATGCCTGAGTGTGTGTGTGTGTCTCGGCTGGGACAGAACATGTTTGGCTATAGAGCCAGGGGTTGAGTTGTCTGCCAAAAAAAACACAGAGGTGTATCTGCTTTCACCAAAAAACTGGCAGCACTTTGGTGTCGGTTGGGTTTAGTTTGCACTAAAACATTCTCTGTTTTCAAATGGTGGAAAACAATGGAAGGAGATGGACAGTTATGGGCTCTGTTCTGTTCTGTTATAGACTAGGTTTCAAGTGCACCCTGTTCTCTGTAGTGCACTACTTTTGACCAGGGCCCTAGTGCACTATGTAGGGAATAGGGTGCCATTTGGGATGGAGTTTAGAACAGTACTGGGTCGTTCCATTTCACGAAATGAGTGCCATGAAATTAGTGCCAATATTGGATTTTAAAAGCCTGTTATATTAAATGGAAGTGACCTTAATATAGACCACATGGAGAATTCAATAAATTTGATTTTGAATATAAAAAAGGCTTGCTACAGTGCCAAAATTCTGTATTTTGACATATCCCTCCATCAAGCTTGTGTCACATCTAGGAAGATTTTAACCCACTTGAGCCCCACATTTGTAAAGACCTAGTTATTTTGCTGCTTTGACAAAGTCATTTCTGAAGATAATTATTTATTTCATTTGATTAGAGATTTCTTTAAGTCTGTTCCTCATTTTAAGGTCAACTCTGTAAGGTGAAATGAACTCTCGTTTTAATTAACCATTCCTTTTAAAATATTGTTTCTACTGTTTCTGGTCGTTTTCTGGTGGAAAACACCAGCGGGTCAAGCACAACACGTCAACCCTGTTACCTTTAGATAAATCCAGATTAGAAACAATATAGATAGATTTTATATAGATATCATTTTAACAATATATTGTTGGGGGAAGTTTTCATTCAATTGCCACTCCCTGCATTACAGAGAGAGAGAGAGAGAGAGAGAGAGAGAGAGAGAGAGAGAGAGAGAGAGAGAGAGAGAGAAAAGCTCAAATGGAAACCTAAATGAGGCAGTGAATGAACTTAGAGAGAAAGCACACAGAACATTCTGCGCCATTAAAAATACTAATTCTAATTCAACTAATTGAATGTGTCATTGAAGCAATTGCATTTTATGGCAGTGAGGTGTGGGATCCACTTGCAAAACATTTCACCCATTGGGGCTAACAACCTATTGAAATCCTGAATTCAGACTTCTGTAAGATTCCCCTACATGTCCAGAGGAAAACTACAAACAATGCATGCAGGGAAGAATTAGGCCAATATCCACTAATAATAAAAACAAAAAAAATAGCAATTAAGATTTGGAAACATCTTAAATACATTGACCATGGCTCATATCGTTACTAAACCCTGCAATACCAAAAGATGAGCAAAGAAAAGAGTCCAATCAATCAAAATAAACACAGTCAAAACAAAACTACGTTAATTATGGTGAAACACAAAACACAAGCACAAAGCAAAATGCAGTATTTTTCTGACCCTACATAGACAGTACACCCTGGTAAACTATGATAAAAACCTTAGAAAAACCTTGACAAAGTGCAGGCTAAGTGAGAAAACCTGGCTCTCTGTAGAGGAAAAGCTGTGCAAACACAGCAGAACCCACGTCACCGGCACCCGTGGAGCCATTGTAGTAGAGAGACAGAAACAGAGACAGATCCAGGTACAGAGAAAGATTTTTTATTTTATTTTATTTTACTAGGCAAGTCAGTTAAGAACAAATTCTTATTTTCATGACGGCCTAGGAACAGTGGGTTAACTGCCTGTTCAGGGGCAGAACGACAGATTTGTACCTTGTCAGCTCGGGGGTTTGAACTTGAAACTTTTCAGTTACAAGTCCAACGCTCTAACCACTAGTCTACCCTGCCGCCCAGATACAGATACAGATACAGAGACAGATCAAGAGACAGAGACAGATACAGAGACAGATACAGAGACAGATACAGAGAGAGGTCCAGTGACAGATACAGAGACAGATACAGATCCAGAGACAGATACAGAGACAGATACAGAGAGAGGTCCAGAGACAGGTACAGATACAGATCCAGATCCAGATCCAGAGACAGATACAGATACAGATACAGAGACAGATACAGAGACAGATCCAGAGACAAATACAGAGACAGATCCAGAGACAGATCCAGATCCAGATCCAGAGACAGATACAGATCCAGATACAGATCCAGAGACAGATCCAGATACAGATACAGATCCAGATACAGATCCAGATACAGGTACAGAGACAGAGACAGATACAGAGACAGATCCAGAGACAGATACAGAGACAGATCCAGATCCAGAGACAGATCCAGAGACAGATACAGAGACAGATACAGAGAAAGAGACAGATACAGAGACAGATCCAGAGACAGATCCAGTGACAGATACAGATCCAGAGACAGATCCAGAGACAGACCCAGAGACAGAAACAGAGACAGATCCAGATACAGATCCAGATACAGATACAGATCCAGATCCAGAGAGATACAGAGACAGATACAGAGACAGATACAGCTCCAGAGACAGATCCAGAGACAGATCCAGATCCAGAGACAGAGACAGAGACAGAGACAGATACAGATCCAGAGACAGATCCAGATACAGATCCAGAGACAGATACAGAGACAGATACAGAGACAGATCCAGAGACAGATACCGAAACAGAGACAGAGACAGATACGGATACAGAGACAGATCCAGAGACAGATCCAGAGACAGATACAGAGACAGATACAGAGAGAGGTCCAGTGACAGATACAGAGACAGATACAGATCCAGAGACAGATACAGAGACAGATACAGAGAGAGGTCCAGAGACAGGTACAGATACAGATCCAGATCCAGATCCAGAGACAGATACAGATACAGATACAGAGACAGATACAGAGACAGATCCAGAGACAAATACAGAGACAGATCCAGAGACAGATCCAGATCCAGATCCAGAGACAGATACAGATCCAGATACAGATCCAGAGACAGATCCAGATACAGATACAGATCCAGATACAGATCCAGATACAGGTACAGAGACAGAGACAGATACAGAGACAGATCCAGAGACAGATACAGAGACAGATCCAGATCCAGAGACAGATCCAGAGACAGATACAGAGACAGATACAGAGACAGATCCAGAGACAGATACTGATACAGAGACAGATACAGAGACAGATCCAGTGACAGATACAGATCCAGAGACAGATCCAGAGACAGACCCAGAGACAGAAACAGAGACAGATCCAGATCCAGATACAGATCCAGAGACAGATCCAGATACAGATACAGATCCAGATCCAGAGAGATACAGAGACAGATACAGAGACAGATACAGAGACAGATACAGAGACAGATACAGCTCCAGAGACAGATCCAGAGACAGATCCAGATCCAGAGACAGAGACAGAGACAGAGACAGATACAGATCCAGAAACAGATCCAGATACAGATCCAGAGACAGATACAGAGACAGATACAGAGACAGATCCAGAGACAGATACCGATACAGAGACAGAGACAGATACGGATACAGAGACAGATCCAGAGACAGATCCAGAGACAGATCCAGAGACAGATCCAGAGACAGCTACAGAGACAGATAGAGAGAGATACAGATACAGAGACAGATCCAGTGACAGATACAGAGACAGATCCAGAGACAGATACAGATACAGAGAGAGATACGGATACAGAGACAGATCCAGAGACAGATACAGAGACAGATACAGAGATAGATCCAGGGGCAGATCCAGAGACAGATACAGAGACAGATACAGAGATAGATCCAGAGACAGATCCAGAGACAGATACAGAGAGAGCTCCAGAGACAGATCCAGAGACAGATACAGATACAGATACAGGTACAGAGACAGATACAGATACAGAGATAGATCCAGAGACAGATATAGACACAGATACAGAGAGAGATCCAGAGACAGATACAGAGACAGATCCAGAGACAGGCACAGACACAGGTACAGGGACAGGTACAGAGACAGATACAGAGACAGATACAGAGACAGAGACAGATCTAGAGACAGATCCAGAGACAGATACAGATACAGGAACAGAGACAGATACAGGTACAGAGACAGACAGAGATACAGAGACAGATCCAGAGACAGATCCAGAGACAGACCCAGAGACAGATACAGAGACAGATCCACATCCAGAGACAGAGACAGATACAGAGACAGATCCAGATCCAGAGACAGATACAGAGAGAGGTCCAGAGACAGGTACAGATCCAGATCCAGATCCAGAGACAGATACAGATCCAGATACAGATACAGAGACAGATACAGAGACAGATCTGTATCTGTATCTGGATCTGTATCTGTCTCTGTATCTGTCTCTGGGTCTGTCTCTGGATCTGTATCTGTCTCTGGATCTGTCACTGGATCTGGATCTGTCTCTGGATCTGTCTCTGGATCTGTATCTGGATCTGTATCTGTCTCTGTGTCTGTCTCAGTATCTGGATTCTGGATATCTCTCTGTTTTTGTCTCTGGGTCTGTCTCTGGGTCTGTCTCTGGATCTGTCTCTGGATCTGTATCTGTCTCTGGATCTGTCTCTGGATCTGTCTCTGTATCTGTCTCTGGATCTGTCTCTGGATCTGTATCTGTCTCTGTCTCTGTATCTCTATCTGTCTCTGGATCTGTCTCTGGATCTGTCTCTGGATCTGTCTCTGTATCTGTATCTGTCTCTGTATCTGTATCTGTCTCTGGATCTGTCTCTGTATCTGTCTCTGTATCTGTCTCTGTATCTGTCTCTATATCTGTCTCTGTATCTATCTCTGTATCTGTCTCTGTATCTACATTTACATTTAATTCATTTGGCAGACGCTCTTATCCAGAGGGACTTACAAAATTGGTGAATTCACCTTATGACATCATCTGTCTCTGTCTCTGTCTCTGTATCTGTCTCTGTACCTGTATCTGTATCTGTTTCTGTCTCTGTATCTGTCTCTGGGTCTGTCTCTGGATCTGTATCTGTCTCTGGATCTGTCACTGTATCTGGATCTGTCTCTGGATCTGTCTCTGGATCTGTATCTGTCTCTGGATCTGTATCTGTCTCTGTATCTGTCTCAGTATCTGGATTCTGGATCTCTCTGTTTCTGAGATCTGTCTCTGATCTGATCTGTCTCAGATCTGTCTCTGGATCTGTATCTGATCTCTCTGTCTCTGGATCTGTCTCTGGATCTGTCTCAGAGACAGATATCTACTGAGACAGATCCAGATCTGTCTCTACAGATACTGTCTCTGTATCAGATCCAGGATCTGTCAGATCTGTACAGAATCCAGAGACAGATCTGAGACAGATCTGATCTTCTCTGTCTCTGATCTGTACAGAGACAGATCTGATCTCAGATCTGTCTCTACAGATCTGTCTCAGTACTGTCTCAGATATCATCTCAGATCAGATGTCTCTCTATCTGTCTCTGTCAGATCTGGATCTGATCTCTGTATCTGTCTCAGAGACAGATGTATCTGTCTCTGATCTCTGTCTCAGATCTGATCAGATACTGTATCAGATCAGTCTCAGAGACAGATCTCTGTCAGATCTGATCAGATCAGATCTCTGAGAGAGGTCCAGTGACAGATACTGAGACAGTATCTGTATCTGTCTCTGGATCTGTCAGATCCAGAGACAGATCTGTATCTGATCTGTATCTGTCTCTGAGATCTCTCTCTGTATCTGTCTCTGTATCTGTCTCAGAGATCTGCATCTGTCTCTGGAAGATCTCAGAGACTGTCTCAGAGACTGTCCTGATCCAGATCTGTCTCTGTATCAGATCAGAGACAGATCTGTCTCAGATCTGTCACTGGACCAGAGACTGTCTCTGAGATCTGATCTGGATCTGTCAGATCTGAGATCTGTCTCTGAGATCTGTCTCTGTATCAGATCTCAGTATCTGTCTCTGATCTGTATCAGAGATCTGAGATCTGTCTCTGACAGATCTGTCAGATCAGAGACAGATCTGTCTCTGGATCAGATCAGAGATCTGTCTCTGATCTGTCTCTGATCTGATCTCTGAGATCAGATCCTGAGACTGTATCTGTCTCTGGATCTGTCTCTGAGATCTGTACTGAGCAGATCTGTCTCTGTATCTGTCTCTGATCTGGATATGTCTCTGTACTGATCTGGATCAGATCTGATCTCTGAGATCTGTCTCTGTATCTGTCTCTGATCTGTCTCTGGATCTGGATCTGTCTCTGGATCTGTATCTGGATCTGTCTCTGGATCTGTCCTGAGATCTGTCTCTGTATCTGTCTCTGGATCTGTCAGATCTGATACTGGATCTGGATCTGTCTCTGTATCTGTCTCTGGATCTGTCTCTGTCTCTGGATCTGTCTCTGATACAGAGATCTGTATCTGTCTCTGGATCTGTCTCTGTATCTGTCTCTGTATCTGAGATCTGTCTCTGGATCTGATCTGAGATCTGTCTCTGTATCTGATCTGTCTCAGATCTGTCTCTGGATCTGTCTCAGATCTGATCTGGATCTCTGATCTGATCAGGATCTGTCTCTGTATCTGTCTATGATACAGTCTGTATCTGGATCTGTCTGGATCTGTATCTGTCTCTGTATCTGTCTCTGATCTGTATCTGTCTCTGGATCTGTCTCTGAGATCTGTCTCTGGATCTGTCTCTGGATCTGTCTCTGTATCTGTCTCTGTATCTGATCTGATCTGATCTGTCAGATATCAGATCTGTCTCTGTATCTGTCTCTGGATAGATCTGTCTCTGATCTGTCTCTGGATCTGTCTCCTGTATCAGATACAGATCAGAGACAGATACAGAGACAGTCTCTGGATCCTCTCTCTGATCTGTCTCTGTATCTGGACAGATCTGATCTCTGGATCTGTACAGATACTGTCTCTGAGATCTGTCTCTGATCTGTCTCTGGAGCTGATCTCTGATCTGTCTCTGGATCTGTCTCTGTATCTGTCTCTGTATCAGAGAGACTACTGGGTCTGTCTCTGATCTGTCTCCGAGATCTGTATCATACCTGAGACTGTACTCTGTATCTGTATCTGTACCAGTGGATCTGTCTAGATCTGTATCTGTCTCTGTATCCTGTATCTGTCTCTGGATCTGATCTGTCTCTGGATCTGATCTCTGGATCTGGATATGATACTCAGATACAGAGATCTGTCTCAGATCTGTCTCTGTATCTGTATCAGTATCTGATCCTCAGAGATCTGTATCTGTATCTACAGATACTGATACTGTCTCTGGACTGTATCTGTCTCTGATCTGTCTGGAGCTCTCTGATATCTGTCTCTGGATCTGTCTCTGAGAGAGGATCTGTGACAGATACTGTACAGATCTGTCTCTGTATCAGTCTCAGATCTGTCTGGATCTGTATCTGATCCAGAGATCAGATCTGTCCTCTGGATCTGATTTCTGGATCTGTCTCTGGATCAGATACAGAGAGAGATCCAGAGACTATCTGGATCTGATCCTGTATCTGATCTGGAGAGACTGATCCAGATCTGTCAGATCAGATCTCTGTATCTGTCTCTGGATCTGACAGATCTGTCTCTGTCTCTGTTTCTGACAGTTCTGTACTGTGTCAGATCCTCTGAGATCAGATCTCTGGATCTGTCTCTGTATCTGTCTCTGGATCTGTCTCAGTATCTGATCTGGATCTACAGAGACAGATACAGATCAGAGACAGATACAGAGACAGATACAGAGACAGATATCAGAAACAGTGACAGATACAGAGACAGATACAGAGACAGATACAGATCCAGAGACAGATCCAGAGACAGATACAAAGACAGTACAGAGACAGATACAGATACAGAGACAGAGACAGAGACAGATACAGAGACAGATCAGAGACAGATACCAGAGACAGATACAGAGACAGAGACAGAGACAGATACAGATACAGAGACAGAGACAGAGACAGAGGACAGATACAGATACAGACAGAGGATACAGATCAGAGACAGATCCAGAGACAGATACAGAGACAGATCCAGAGACAGATCCAGAGACAGATCCAGAGACAGATACAGAGACAGAGATCCAGAAAGATCCAGAGATAGATACAGAGACAGATACAGAGACAGATCCAGAGACAGATACAGAGACAGATCCAGAGAGATCCAGAGACAGATACAGAGACAGATCCATCCAGAGACAGATACAGATACAGACAGAGACAGATACAGAGACAGAGACAGAGACAGATACAGAGACAGATCCAGAGACAGATACAGAGCAGATACAGAGACAGATACAGAGACAGATACAGATCCAGAGACAGATACAGAGAGACAGAGACATGGGGTACAGAGACAGATCCAGAGACAGATCCAGATACAGATCCAGAGACAGATACAGAGACAGATACAGAGACAGATACAGAGACAGATCCAGAGACAGATACAGAGACAGATCCAGAGACAGATACAGAGACAGAGACAGATACAGAGACAGATACAGAGACAGAGACAGATACAGAGACAGATACAGAGACAGAGACAGAGACAGATACAGAGACAGATCCAGAGACAGATACAGAGACAGATCCAGAGACAGATACAGAGACAGATACAGAGACAGATACAGAGATAGATCCAGAGACAGATACAGAGACAGATCCAGAGAGAGCTCCAGAGACAGATCCAGAAACAGATCCAGAGACAGATCCAGATCCAGAGACAGATACAGAGCCAGATACAGAGAGAGGTCCAGAGACAGGTACAGATCCAGATCCAGAGACAGATACAGATACAGATACAGAGACAGATACAGAGACAGATCCAGAGACAGATCCAGAGAGAGCTCCAGAGACAGATCCAGAGACAGATACAGATCCAGAGACAGATACAGAGACAGATACAGAGACAGATACAGAGACAGATACAGAGACAGAGACAGAGACAGATACAGAGACAGATACAGAGACAGATCCAGAGACAGATCCAGAGACAGATCCAGAGACAGATCCAGAGACAGATGCAGATCCAGAGACAGATACAGAGACAGATACAGAGAGAGGTCCAGAGACAGGTACAGATCCAGATCAAGATCCAGAGACAGATCCAGAGACAGATCCAGAGACAGATACAGAGAGAGGTCCAGTGACAGATACAGATACAGATCCAGAGACAGATACAGATACAGATACAGAGACAGATACAGAGACAGATCCAGAGACAGATCCAGAGAGAGCTCCAGAGACAGATCCAGAGACAGATACAGATCCAGAGACAGATACAGATACAGATACAGATACAGGTACAGAGACAGATACAGAAACAGAGACAGAGACAGATACAGAGACAGATCCAGAGACAGATACAGAGAGAGGTCCAGTGACAGATACAGAGACAGATACAGATCCAGAGACAGATACAGAGAGAGGTCCAGAGACAGGTACAGATCCAGATCCAGAGACAGATACAGATACAGAGACAGATACAGAGACAGATACAGAGACAGATACAGATCCAGAGACAGATACAGATACAGGTACAGAGACAGAGACAGAGACAGATACAGAGACAGATCCAGATACAGAGACAGATACAGAGACAGATACAGAGATAGATCCAGAGACAGATACAGAGACAGATCCAGAGAGAGCTCCAGAGACAGATCCAGAAACAGATCCAGAGACAGATCCAGATCCAGAGACAGATACAGAGACAGATACAGAGAGAGGTCCAGAGACAGGTACAGATCCAGATCCAGAGACAGATCCAGAGACAGATCCAGAGACAGAGACAGATACAGAGAGAGGTCCAGTGACAGATACAGATACAGATCCAGAGACAGATACAGATACAGATACAGAGACAGATACAGAGACAGATCCAGAGACAGATCCAGAGAGAGCTCCAGAGACAGATCCAGAGACAGATCCAGAGAGAGCTCCAGAGACAGATCCAGAGACAGATCCAGAGACAGATGCAGATCCAGAGACAGATACAGAGACAGATACAGAGAGAGGTCCAGAGACAGGTACAGATCCAGATCAAGATCCAGAGACAGATCCAGAGACAGATCCAGATACAGAGACAGATCCAGAGACAGATCCAGAGACAGATGCAGATCCAGAGACAGATACAGAGACAGATACAGAGAGAGGTCCAGTGACAGATACAGATACAGATCCAGAGACAGATACAGATACAGATACAGAGACAGATCCAGAGAGAGCTCCAGAGACAGATCCAGAGACAGATACAGATCCAGAGACAGATACAGATACAGATACAGATACAGATACAGGTACAGAGACAGATACAGAAACAGAGACAGAGACAGATACAGAGACAGATACAGAGATAGATCCAGAGACAGATACAGAGACAGATCCAGAGACAGATACAGAGACAGATCCAGAGAGAGCTCCAGAGACAGATCCAGAGACAGATACAGATCCAGAGACAGATACAGATACAGATACAGGTACAGAGACAGATACAGAAACAGAGACAGAGACATATACAGAGACAGATCCAGAGACAGATACAGAGAGAGGTCCAGAGACAGGTACAGATCCAGATCCAGAGACAGATACAGATACAGATACAGATCCAGAGACAGATACAGATCCAGAGACAGATACAGATACAGGTACAGAAACAGAGACAGAGACAGATACAGAGACAGATCCAGAGACAGATCCAGAGACAGATACAGAGACAAATACAGATACAGAGACAGAGACAGATCAAGAGACAGATACAGATACAGATAACGATCCAGATACAGAGACAGA
>NW_027016622.1:0-90446 GCF_036934945.1 Oncorhynchus masou masou | reverse complement strand
TACACTGGCGGCCCCGGTGGCAATAAATTAATAAAACCAAAAGCTTACCTTGACTTGGAAGGGTTCCGGTGTTGGATAGCCATAGCCAGCTAGCTATCATATCATCCCTCTCTGTTTGAGTAGGCTAAACTAGCTAGCTGCATTCGCTAGCTTAGTGAAAGTAAAAAAATACAACTAAATATAGCTAGCTCTCTTCCTCTCGTTTCTACTTCATTTTTAAATAAATAAATGAGTTCAAAACTGTTCAACTATTGTCTTTCTCTCTCTTTGAGTCAACTATTCACCACATGTTATGCATTGTAGTGCTAGCTAGCTGTAGCTTATGCTTTCAGTACTAGATTCTCTGATCCTTTGATTGGGTGAACAGCATGTCAGTTCATGCAGTAAGAGCTGTGATAGGTTGGAGGACATCCTCCGGAAGTTGTCATAATTACTGTGTAAGTCTATGGAAGGGGGTGAAAACGTTGAGCCACCTAGGTTTTGTATTGAAGTCAATATACCCAGAGGAGGACTGAAACTAGCTGTCCTTCGGCTACACCCCGGTAATACCCAACAGAGTGCTGTTTAGGCTACTGTAGATCTTCATTGCAAAACAGTGTGTATTAATCAATTATTTAGTGACGTGAATATATTCAGTATAGTTTTATGTAAAAATGATAACTTTTTTAATGTTTCACTTTTAAAAATAATAATAATAATTCACTGAGGAGGATGGCCCTCTGAGGAGCCTCCACTGAACCCATGGTGATATAAAATATTAGCAATAGCCATATTACTGTGCAATGTACACATTCTATTTTCTGGATAGGTATTTTAAGTATCAGCCAACCACATTGTGTTGTCAAGAGTAGTAGGCAGTGACAGAGGGCATGGGTAGGAAGGACCCA
This sequence comes from Oncorhynchus masou masou, assembly GCF_036934945.1. Taxonomy (NCBI): domain Eukaryota; kingdom Metazoa; phylum Chordata; class Actinopteri; order Salmoniformes; family Salmonidae; genus Oncorhynchus; species Oncorhynchus masou. Next base: position 89,559 of record NW_027016622.1, on the reverse strand, counting down.
CTTGCATACAACCACACACACACACACACACACAAAGAAGTTTAACTTTCACTTACACACAGAGCACAATGAAGAATGAACATTGAGAGGGAATTGACATTGATTAAAGAAAAGAAGACGAAACAAATTGGGACTAGAATTTAGTAAAATAATGTAAAGGTTAAATATGTTAAATGTTAGAAAACATGGGGAAATATACAGTAGGAGATATTAAAGGGTGATTAGGAAATATACAGTAGGAGATATTAAAGGGTGATTAGTGAATATACAGTAGGAGATATTAAAGGGTGATTGGTGAATATACAGTAGGATATATTAAAGTATGATTAGTGAATATACAGTAGGAGATATTAAAGGGTGATTAGTGAATATACAGTAGGAGATATTAAAGGGTGATTAGTAAATATACAGTAGGAGATATTAAAGGGTGATTAAAGTAATGCAGTAAAATGGTAAAGAATGTTATGACGTTTGCTTTTAGGGTACAATGTATATTAGACCATGTTAGATGGGCCTAGAGGACAAGGCCTTAGGGCCTGTAGGAGGTTGGCAATGAGATGTTGTAATGATGAAATGTTATAATGTTTAAAATATTAGATGTTTAGGATGTAAGGGGTGATCATGAGTTAGGGAGGAGTTAATACATTAGGTTGGAGTGAGATTATAATTGAGTGGAGTAAAGAAGGTTGTTTAAAAATGTATGTTTTAAAAGTTAAAGTTAATGAAGTATATAAAAGTCAGAACAGCCAGTAGGTTGAAGCGTACGTCCTGCTTAGGTGAGAAAAGGGCGGGTGTTAGGGGTGCTGAAAAAAACAACCTTTTGAGCAATACCCGCTTTGGGTGTGACCCACTGAGTGCGTCATTTGAGCATGTGTTAGCCACAAAGAGTTAGCAGAAAGGAAGATGGAGGGTAGCAGACATTGATTTTAGAGAAGGGGAGGACACCCTTTGAGCTTGCTAGAAGAACCGGTCACCTGCAGGAACAAGATTTTTATTGTATTCATATTTTTATTGTATTTAAAGTAAATTCTAGGAGGAATCCTTAAGGTTACCTCATTGATAGAAATGTGTTAAAGTAGTTGTTAGAGATTTTTACACCGTCTGAGGGACTGATCATCCTGAGGCGGGAGCCAAAAAACTGTTTATCAAGTTGTAGAAGGTAAAGAAAAACGTTTTTCTTGTTATTGAATGTTGTGCTAAAATTGTAATAGACCACAAAAAAAATGTGGGTTTAGTTAACGGGATTGCAGCCCTAAGAGTTAACGGGATTGATATGACAACAGCCAGTGAAAGTGAGGAGCGCCAAATTCAAACAACAGAAATCTCATAATTAAACTTCCTCAAACATACATGTATCTTATACCATTTTACAGGTAATCTTGTTGTTAATTTACAGCGAAAGCACCACAATCGATTATGTTAGGTCACCGCCAAGTTACAGAAAAATTCAGCCATTTTTCCAGCCAGAGAGGAGTCACAAAAAGCACAAATAGAGATAAAATGAATCACTAACCTTTGATGATCTTCATCAGATTTTAATTTTTTAATTTGACCTTTATTTAACTAGGCAAGTCAGTTAAGAACAAACTCTTATTTTTATTTTCAATGATGGCCTAGGAACAGTGGGTTAACTGCCTGGTTCAGGGGCAGAACAACAGATTTGTACCTTGTCAGCTCGGGGGTTTGAACTTCCAACCTTCCAGTTACTAGTCCAACACTCCAACCACTAGGCTACCCTGCCTCCCACTCATAGGACTTCATGTTACACAATACATATATGTTTTGTTCGATAAAGTGCATATTTATTTAAAAAAATCTGTTTATATTGGCGCGTTATGTTCAGTAGTTCCAAAAACATCCAGTGATATTGCAGAGAGCCACATCTATTTACAGAAATACTCATTATAAATGTCCATGAAAATACAATTGTTAGACATGGAAATATAGATACACTTCTCCTTAATGCAACTGCTGTCAGATTTCAAAAAAGCTTTACGGAAAAAGCAAACCATGCAATAATCTGAATACAGCTTTCAGACAACAAAGCAGCTGTAACATCAGGAGAGTGATGGGTGTGGAGTCAGGCGCAGAGAGCAGAAGTTTCACGGGAAAAAACGCTTTAATGTCCACAGTAAACAGAAACAGGTTCAAAAATGGGTGAAGCCAAAACACAGGCGCAACACAACCCAAAGACCACTGTTACATAAACCGGACGGCGAAAACCCAAAATGAACAATACACCTCCAACGTACAATGACAACAAGCCCGCACAAACACAAGCGGGCTAAACAAACTTAAATAATACCCACCCCAAAACCACAACAAGGAACAGGTGAAAACAATTAGACCAAAACAAACGAAAAGGAAAAAGGGATCGGTGGCAGCTAGTCGACCGGCGACGACGACCGCCGAGCGCCACCCGAACAGGAATGGTCGGTGATATTTGTGACAGCAGCCAAAAAGATATCCACCATATTGGGTAGTCAATATTAGTCATAAATAGTATTATAAATATTCACTTACCTTTGATGATCTTCACTAGAATGCACTCAGATGAATCCCAGTTCCACATTAAATGTTTGATTTGTCAAATAGTTCCGTTACTGTCCGTAGAAACATGTCAAATGATGTATGGAATCAATCTATAGGATGTTTTTAATATAAAACTTCAATAATATTCCAACCAGAGAATTATGTCTGTAGAAAAGCAATGGAATGAGAGCGAAGTCTCTCGTGACCGCGCCTCAGAACCTGTGGCAATCTGCCAGACACCTGGCTCAAACAGCCCTTATGAGCCCCCACTTCACAGTAGAATCCTCAAACAAGTTTCTAAGGACGGTTGACAGCTAGTGGAAGCCTTAGGAAGTGCAACATAACCAATATCCCACTGTGTATTAAATAGGGGCTGGGTTGAAAATCGACCAACCTCAGATTTCCAACTTCCTGTTTGGATTTCTTCTCAGGTTTTTGCCTGCCATATAAGTTCTGTTATACTCACAGACATAATTCAAACAGTTTTAGAAACTTCAGAGTGTTTTCTATCCAATACTAACATATATATGCATATATTAGCAACTGGGACTGAGGAGCAGGCCGTTTACTCTGGGCACCTTTCATCCGAGCTACTCAATACTGCCCCTGCAGCCATAAGACGTTTTAAGGGCACTGAAGGTGTCTATCAATTTAATTCACTGTTGAGTTTCTGAAACCCTGTGTTGTCAGAGTCTCACCAAACCTCAACTAAATGTTGTAATAAATAATGTGGAAATTGGGCAAATTGATATGACCAAACTGCTTGGAGTAACCCTAGATTGTAAGCTGTCATGGTCAAAACATATTGATGCAGTAGTAGCTAGGATGGGGAGAAGTCTGTCTATAATAAAGTGATGCTCTGCAGCACTATCAACAAGGCAGGTCCTACAGGCCCTAGTTTTGTCGTACCTTGACTACTGTTCAATCGTGTGGTCAGGTGCCACAAAAAAAGGACTCAGGAAAATTTAAATCGGCTCAGAACAGGGCAGCACGGCTGGCCCTTGGATGTACACAGAGAGCTAATATTAATAATATGCATGTCAATCTTTCCTGGCTGAAAGTGGAGGAGAGATTAACTTCATTACTACTTTTATTTATGAGAGGTTGAATGCACCGAGCTGTCTGTCTAAACTACTGGCACACAGCTCGGACACTAGAGGTCGACTGATTAATCGGAATGGCCGATTAATTAGGGCCGATTCCAAGTTTTCATAATCGATGCGGTGCGCATTTGCGAAAAAGGACTGTCGTTGCTCCAATTTGTACCTAACCATAAACACCAATGCCTTTCTTAAAATCATGACACAAGTACATATTTCTAAACCTGCATATTTAGTTAATATTGCCTGCTAACATGAATTTCTTTTAACTAGGGAAAATGTGACACTTCTCTTGCAACAGAGTCAGGGTATATGCAGCAGTTTGGGCCACCTGGCTCGTTGCGAACTGTGTGAAGACTATTTCTTCCTAACAAAGACAGCCAACTTCGCCAAATGGGGGATGATTTAACAAAAGGGCATTTGCGGGAAAAAAGCACAATCGTTGCACGACTGTACCTAACCATAAACATCAATGCCTTTCTTAAAATCAATACACAGAAGTATATATTTTTAAACCTGCATATTTAGCTAAAAGAAATCCAGGTTAGCAGGCAATATTGACCAGGTGAAATTGAATCACTTCTCTTACGTTTATTGCACGCAGAGTCAGGGTATATGCAACAGTTTGGGCCGCCTGGCTTGTTGCGAACTAATTTTCCAGAATTGTTTTATGACATAACATTGAAGGTTGTGCAATGTAACAGGAATATTTAGACTTATGGATGCCACCCGTCAGATAAAATATGGAACGGTTCCGTATTTCACTGAAAGAATAAACGTTTTGTTTTCGAGATGATAGTTTCCGGATTCGACCATATTAATAACCTAAGTTTTTCTGTGTGTTATTATGTTATAATTAAGTCTATAATTTGATAGAGCAGTCTGACTGAGCGATGGTAGGCACCAGCAGGCTCGTAAGCATTCATTCAAACAATACTTTTGTGCGTTTTGCCAGCAGCTCAATGCTTCAAGCATTGCACTGTTTATGACTTCAAGCCTATCAACTCCCGAGATGAGGCTGGTGTAACCGATGTGAAATGGATAGCTAGTTAGCGGGGTGCGCGCTAATAGCGTTTCAAATGTCACTCGCTCTGAGACTTGGAGTAGTTGTTCCCCTTGCGCTGCAAGGGCCACAGATTTTGTGGTGCGATGGGTAACGCTGCTTCGAGCGTCGTTGTTGTCGATGTGTTCCTGGTTAGAGCCCAGGTAGGAGCCTAAAGTGCCTATAAGAACATCCAATAGTCAAAGGTATATGAAATACAAATCGTATAGAGAGAAATAGTCCTATAAGTCCTATAATAACTACAACCTAAAACTTCTTACCTGGGAATATTGAAGACTCACGTTAAAAGGAAACACCAGCTTTCATATATTCTCATGTTCTGAGCAAGGAACTTAAATGTTAGCTTTCTTACATGGCACATATTGCACTTTTACTTTCTTCTGCAAAACTTTGTTCTTGCATTATTTAAATCAAATTGAACATGTTTAATTATTTATTTGTGGCTAAATTGATTTTATTGATGTATTATATTAAGTTACAATAAGTGTTCATTCAGTATTGTTGTAATTGTCATTATTACAACAACAAAAAAATTGTCTGATTAATCGGTATCTGCTTTTTTTTGGTCCTCCAATAATCGGGACCTGCATTGAAAAATCATAATCGGTTGACCTCTATCGGACACCCATGCATACCCCACAAGACATGCCACAAGAGGTCTCTTCACAGTCCGCAAGTCCAGAACAGACTATGGGAGGCACACTGTACTACACTGAGCCATGACTACATGGATCTCTATTCCGCATCAAGTAACTGATGCAAGCAGTTATGTTAGATTTAAAAAAAAAACAGATGAAAAAAACCTTATGGAATAGCGGAAACTGCGAAACACAAACATTGGCACAGACACACACACACACTAGTCATACACATGGATTTAGTACTGTAGCTATGTGGTATTGGTGGATTAGGGGCCTAAGGGCACACAGTGTTGTGAAATCTGTGAATGTATTGTAATGTTTTTAAAATTGTATAAACTGCTTTAATGATGCTGGACCCCAGGAAGAGTAGTTGTTGCTTTGGCAGCAGCTAATGGGGATCCATAATAAATACAAATACATGGTGTTTTACTCTAGGTTTCTGAAATAGACTTGATTAATTGAGGATTTTTAGCATCTGGTTAATTAGTCTATCGGGAACCCGAGTAGCTGGTATAAAGTAACCTAACCGGAGACCCAACTATAGGTACTAAGTGCATTGGTAGGACTCATAGGGAGGGGTGTCTCAGGGCTAAAATGTGTAAAAACCTGTTTTTGCTTTGTCATTATGGGGTATTGTGTGTAGATTGATGAGGGAAAAAAAAACAATTTAATCAATTTTAGAATAAGGCTGTAACGTAACAAAACGTAGAAAAAGTCAAGGGGTCTAAATACTTTCCAAATGCACTGTACTTTGTCAAGGTGTACGGCCTGTCGGACGACCTGGCCAATCAACTGTGGATAGTGCTGCAGCATGCCATGGGCAAGGCTGGAGGCCACAGTGACGCTGGTGCAGTGCATCCCAACACCTTGGCAGGTTCTTCAAGCTCTACCACAACACGGTGTCCGTGAGGGTGCAGGAACTGGCTACAGAGGACCTGACGGACGACAAGACTGTGTCCCTCCTCACCTGGTTCCTCAATTAATACCTACAAAAGTAAGTCTATACTACCCTCTCTGTGACTCGTACAGACAATTGTAAATTGTTTAAATTTTACATTAATCGAAGGGCGGTACAGAATAAAGCCAATGTCAAATCCAAATAAATTATTTTCTACCTTCAGTCGTGCTTCTACTAAAACTCCAGATCTAACTGGGTGATCATTAAATCATGGGATTTATGTCTGTTACTTGGTCTTAGCAGGTGAATGATTTATTTTCAAATGATTATACTCGTTAGCAAGCTATGGCTCCATACAGAATTAAGCTAGCGTTTTGATTAAAAATTAAAATAGCTTGCAAAATAACTTTACTTAATCGATTTTGGTAGCTAGAATCAGACAACGTGAGTTACAAATCGTTAATAACAATTACTTGCCTAGTTAAATAATGTTAAAAAACAACAAAATTCGCTTCCAAAATTTATTTTGGACAACATTGCCAATATATGCACAACATTGCCAATATACCACGTCTAAGGGCTGTATCCAGGCACTCTGCGTTGCGCGCAAGAACAGCCTTTAGCCTTGGTATATCGGTAATATACCGCACCCCCTCATGCCATATTGTTTAAACATAGTGTAACCGATGTGAAATGGCTAGCTAGTTAGCGGTGTTGTGTGCTAATAGCGTTTCAGTCGGTGACCTTGAAGTAGTTGTTCCCCTTGCTTTGCAAGGGCCGCGGCTTTTTTGGAGCGATGGGTAACGACGATTCGAGGGTGGCTGTTCTCCAAGTGTGCAGAGCCCAGGTTCGAGACCAGGTAGGGGCAAGGAGAGTGACGGAAAGCTATACTGTTACAATGGCATGAGGCTGGTAGCATAGCATGTCTCTTAATTGAATAGAGGCAGTTGTTTTCAACAACCCTCATCAAATATTCAAAAAATAATTACACTAATGAGATGTATCCACCAATCCAAAGAAAGGATAGGCAGGTACTGGACAACCCGCCGTGCCGCAAACATCGACTACGTCATCCAAAAACATGGCAGACATTGGATGTTTAATATCTTTGGCGGTGAGTGATACATTTTTAAAAATCTGCGTTAGTGACAATTATTTGAATAATTCAATGGATGTTTTGTTCACAAAGCTGATGACTAAAGTGCAGTGCTTGACTTGGACTGAAATAGGTTCTGGTACAAACTTTAGGTGCACGAGCTCCACAATACTTTTTGAGCTAACATTCTACAAGACGAACAGTAGAAAATGTGAGGTGCTGGAACTCATCTCTGGTGAGCTCCTGCCCAATGTGTCTTTATTATGCATTTTCAAATCGGACTTCACTATATGGTCGTGTATGGAAATTCGCTTTCTGTGACGGGTGTCAGTTAAACTGCAGTACCGAAGCCAAACTGTAGGAGCAGTCGAAACCGTAATTCTAGACCGGAACCGTGGCCCCTTGGGATAGACAGTCAGCCTTGAATATGCCCCCTGGAACGTGCCAGAGCGTCCGACGTAGCCCACTACCCAGCGTGTAGTAGCTAGCTTACCTGGTGTCGTTGAAATCGCTGCTGAAATGATTTTGAACTAAAACATATTTGAAAAGGAGCTATTCGAAGATACTACGTGAGTTTGATTGTTGATTTCACCTGCTATCAAACTATTTAGCGAGCTAGCTGTCTGACTAACGTTATCTAGCTAGCTAACGTTAACATAGCTAACTCGCCAGCGCTTCCCACAATTTGCTGCTAGCTAGTTAATGGCAGTATAAGCGGACAGTTAGTTAACGGATGAATGTTACAACTAGCTATATTAACCAAACAAGGCAACTGGCTAGTATCTTTCTGCCTTGGAATTCACAAATTTGATCCGGCATTAACGTTAGCTGACATCAAAGATATTTATAACTAACCCCTTTCTGTCTGTGCTGATATCTTGCTTGGAGACCATGATTCAGGTTGGTTGCGTTTCAGGCTGTGTTTTATGCAGTCGCCCTGCGTATCTGTCATTGGCCAAACTCAAATAGCACTGCTTTATCACACCGTCACGTTACTAGATTTTTGCTCACTGAATGGAACAAATGTTTCCCACCCACTTGTCACATCTGTTTGAGAGAAGGTTCTTTCTAAGTAGCTCATGAGAGTGGGTGGGTCCTTTCTACCTCAGTAGCTTACGAGGGAAGGTCATTTTTATTCTAGTTTCCTGTGTTCTTCAGTTTTTATCATGTGATGATGTTTTGGTGATGTGTTTTCGTCTGTATAATACCTCTGGCAGAGTCATGGCAGAAGCTCATCAGGCTGTGGCGTTCCAGTTCACCGTCTCTCCAGATGGCATTGATCTGCAGTTGAGCCACGAGGCCCTGAGACAAATCTACCTGTCTGGCCTGCATTCCTGGAAGAAAAAGTTTATCCGCTTCAAGGTGCTCCAACACTTAAATTGTATTCAAACTTTGTCTCAAGGGAAATTAGCCATCAGACATACAAATACCAAGTTGTACAGACATTCAACAACATCAGATCACGTAAATGCAACCAACAGTGACGTTGATGTGTCAAACAGATGGGATATAATTTCCTCCACAGAATGGGGTGATGACCGGGGTGTACCCTGGCAGTCCCACCGGCCTGATGTTAGTGGTGGGGCTGTACATGGGGAGGGCAAAGTACGTCCAAGCTGACCCTTCCTTGGCACTGTTCACCAAAGTGGGTGCTCACCTGCCTGTTAGGTAAAGTCTCAACTCGCTATCCCAATGATGCTGACTAAACTTTGAAAAATATAGAATCACCATAGATAAAATGATAATTGCCTGATGTTTATGGCCAGTAAGTGATGCTTTGCCTCTCTCCTTGCAGTCGCTACATGTCCTTTGAGAAACAACAGGTGGTTGGTGGGGTGCTAGTTGGCACAGGGCTCTGGGTGGCTATTTTCTTCACCATGCGAACTGCACTCAAGTGGCTGCTCTCCTGGCATGGATGGATGTATGCCCATCACGGCACCGTGTCATGGAAGACACGCATCTGGCTGGTGAGTCGACTGCAAACGACCATGTCAGTTGTTGCCTCGTGGGAAACCAATGCCGGGTGGAGGTGGGGGCGACAGAAATATTATACCTAGAAGGATCATATGTCAGAAATATCTCCCCCAGACCAAATAAACAGAAGACTGGTGGAAAGAAAAAAAAATATATATATGATCCTTTTTATTTGAAGGTAGACTTCTCCTTTAACAGACCAGCCCATAATTGTGAGTGCAGGTACTGGTGAAAATCTTCTCCGGGAGGCGGAATCCCCAGTTGTACAGCTTCCAGACATCGTTACCACAGCTCCCTCTGCCCTCGGTGAAAGACACCATCAACAGAGTGAGTGACAGAAACAAAACACAGCTCCACTTAACCATCTTTTAAAAAATATATATAATAATTAAAACCATTTACTAGAAGGGTACAATGTGGCTATTTTATAGAACTCCTGAAGGTGTGCAATGTTAGATTGTCATACATGTTTCCTCTGCCAGTACCTTGAATCTGCCCATCCGCTCATGGACGACGAACAGTACTTGAGGATGGAGGGTCTTGCCAAGGATTTTGAGAAAGGCCTGGGTCCTAAACTTCAGTGGTACCTGAAACTCAAATCCTGGTGGGCTACAAACTATGTAAGTCACGTTTAATTAAATATTGTTTTCATCAGATTTTCTTAGATAGCTTCATTAATTTTCCATAACTTGTCTTGCTGTTCTCAGGTCAGTGACTGGTGGGAGGAGTACATCTACCTAAGAGGCCGTGGACCAATCATGGTCAACAGCAACTACTATGCAATGGTAAGAGTCAGAACTAGCATTATATATAATCAAGCTGCTAGGAATGTAATAATATCACAGACTTACTGAACCCAGGGGTGCAACATCACAAGACTTCTGGGAACGCTTGTGAAACCAGACAGACCAGGCTGGGGTTTGAGAAGTGAAAAATTATTCAAAAGTTATTTATTTTCTCAAAATGTAAAGGCACAACCTAGATTGGAGCCAATGTCTTTAAGTAGTTGAACATATTATTTCCCCAACCTGCATGTATACCTCGTGAAACTGACACGTTTTAATTTTTGTCAAAAAACATTAAAACATACAATCTACCTGCAGCGAAGCTGCTTAACATTTACATTACATTCAGTCATCTTAAAGACTCCCATCCAGAGCAACCAGGGCACGTTGACTGATCTTGAACCAGCGACCTGTCGGCCACCGGCCCAAGCCCCCAACCACCAGGCCACCAAGATCCCCCCCCCCCACAGTTCCTGAGAGCTGCCCCTCAACCATCCAAGACCCCCCCCCCCTCTGAAAAAAACCTCTCCCACAATTCCACACACCTAAAACCCTCCCAAGCCACCGTCCCCCAATGCCCAAACCAACAAAATGAACAAAAGAGAAAACCAAAGGAAAACAACAGACATCAAGGACAACAGTATTCTAAACATCAAGGCCAACTGGATACATTTCGGTGCATGTGTGGCAATATTTACGTGTGTGTGTGCACAACTGTGCATTTTAATGCTTTTAGCACCTGCACGGCATCAGCCTCAGGCAATATCATTTTTTACTTTTGTCTTTGACTGTCATTTTTTAAATTTTATTTTACTTTATTTAACCAGGCAACAGTTAAGAACAAATTCTTATTTTCATGACGGCCTGGGAACAGTGGGTTCAGAACGCAATATCATTTTTTACCTTCCGGTTTAGTCTTTGACTGTCATTCTATTCCCCCAGTCAGCAACTTCACTCCCACTTGTCTCCAGTTCCTCATCTTAACCCTCAGCTCCCCTCAGCCCATCCCACCTATCTCTGCTGGCCACCCTCTTCACATTTCTATCTTTCAACTATGTTGTGATGTCTAACACACTTTGAATCTATCTAATCGAATAGAATCCACAGATTGCGAGTTGAAGATTAGTAATTGACTGACCTGGTCTCTCCAGATCTCCCAACAATACTATTTCTAGGGTAAATTTGAGATGAATATTCTGATTTTTCAGCCATTCCTGAACCTGAGACCAGGAACAGGCTACCTGAGGGCAATACCAAAACAAATGGTCTATTGATTCTGTATCCTCACAACAACATCTGCAGAGCTGCGATGATTGTATGCCCCAAATATTCAACATTTTGTTGGTTGCAAGAATTCTGTACAATAGTCTTGAATCTTGCATTGTTTTATATACTCTGTGCCATGGAAGACTAGCGAGAGCGGTGATGCTAGCACATTGCTAGCGAGAGCGGTGATACTAGAGCAGTGATACCAGCGAGAGCGGTGACGCTAGCGAGAGCAGTGATGCTAGCACATTGCTAGCGAGAGCGGTGATACAAGAGTAGTGGTACTAGAGCAGTGGGCGAGAGCGGCGGTACCGCGAGCAATTTTCTCATAATTTTCCAGGTATTTACCTCTCCATGTTTGCAGGATCTTGTCTATTTTTACTAGTTTTCTTTTGAAATGTATTGTGGAGAACTCATTTATATCTTTTGTGAATACCAAGTATGTCTTCTGCCCAGTCAGCCCATTTTATAGGTAAACGGTAATGTTAACGATCCAATATGTAATATGGTACACTTATCATAATTGATGCTAGCGAGAGCCGTGATGCTAGCGAGAGCCGTGATGCTAGCGAGAGCCGTGATGCTAGCGAGAGGCGTGATGCTAGCGAGAGCCGTGATGCTACAAGAGGCGTGATGCTAGCGAGAGCCGTGATGCTAGCGAGAGCCTCCAGCAGGTTTTTTTATTTTTTTTTTATTTTTTTATTCAACTGTCACCATGCACCTGCAACAAAGACAGCTCAGATGTGCGAGTGGCGATTTTTAAATGTTTTATGGAAGGTGTAGGATTTTTGAGAGGACAGCCTGCACATGCTCAGTTCGGGATCGAGACGACCGTTAGACCCGATGACTGTTTAAACTCATGAGCTTAGCTAGCCATCGCCTCCATGTCATCGCCTACAAGTTTGATCAGGGCTTTCTATTGGAGAAATTTTTTTTTCAACTGCCTATTTTCATGCAACAAAGACAGCGGCAGGGTAGCCTAGTGGTTAAATGTTTTGGACTAGTAACAGAAAGGTTGCAAGTTCAAATCCCCGAGCTGACAAGGTACAAATCTGTCGTGTTTCTGCCCCTGAACAGGCATTTAACCCACTGTTCCTAGGCCGTCATTGAAAATAAGAATTTGTTCTTAACTGACTTGCCTAGTTAAATAAAGGTAAAATAAATAAAAAATACTGTACTGTCTTTGATAAGTTTGTTATTAATATTATTATATGTTTATGGGTGTTTACCAATTTCATCAGACTCTATTTGATCAGATTCTCTTGGCAATGTTTCTCTTTATCCCTTGTAGATGTTTTTTCTCATTCATTCAGTGATTGTCATCTTTTTCTCCATTCTCACTCCTCTCTCTCAGGACTTCCTGTATGTGTTCCCCACCAGTCTGCAGGCTGCTCGGGCAGGCAATGCTATCCATGCCATCATGCTGTACAGGAGAATGCTGGACCGAGCGCAGATCAAACCGGTAAATAGCCTTCACTTTTGGTCACTGCTTCTTATCTATTTGCTTTATGACCATAATGTGTGTTCCTCTTCCCTCTGTATTTAATACCAAATGACATAAATATGGTTGTTTCTGTTTCACACTTGCGGACGGGATGTTTTCTCTGGTGCAGCTCTTTGCACTGGATAAAAGAGTTCCTCTTTGCTCCGCCCAATGGGAGCGCTTGTTCAATACGTCCCGCCTCCCAGGCCTGGAACGGGGTAAGAGGAGGGAGCGTTATTGTCACAGACCAACTTTGGATCCAGCTCACCCCTTATCCCTCCCACCCATTCCTGTCCCCATGGAATTCCTGTTTCACCAGCATGTTCCATAAAAACAAACCCGTGTGTCACCCATTTGGCCTGCATTCATAACTGTTTGGTACTGTCTGACACTGTAAGTGATTGTAAGTCCTTACTGGAATTACTGTTTTTGCACCTAGTGTTTTTGTCCAGAAATATAGTTTATTTTGACCCAGACAACCATATTTCTCAAGTCTGTAACATGCTGGTGAACTAGGATCAGCTATCTCAAACCCTTCCCCATCCCCTCTAATCATGCCCTTCAATTTTTTGTATTTTTTTTTTAAATCCCCACCCATCTGTCTTCTTTTCTCTTCCGTGGGAGAAATGTTCCCGTGAGCCGTTCTGGTTCCTCCACCACCCCCCACCCCTGTAGCTCCCCTCCCGTCAGTTTCTAGGAGAGCAGGCTTTCGTGCTTTGGTCATTTTTCCTTTTCTTTCTTTTTGCCTTTCAGCTCATGCTTCAAAATACCATTCCAATGTGCTCAGCGCAATATGAGCGTATGTTCAACACCAGTCGTATCCCAGGCGTAGATACAGGTAGATGGCCACTTCTTCCTCCCCAGTCTCTCAATCACACAGACTAAAGCAGTTCTAACAACCAACCAAATTGGTGTAACCAATTGCAGATTGAACAGATTATTTGATCATTTTTTTATTTAACAACGTGTACATTAAATGTACACAGACTTTGCACAAATATATTTCCAGGCAATGTGCACTTTCATACAGGCCAAGTGGCATCGCAGGATGGAGCTGTTTTCTCAGTGCCAAGTTGACATAACAGATTGGCTATTTAGACCCTGGAATAAAGGGGGCTATTTTTTTTGTGACCGAGGCTACAAAGTGTCCTGAATTAGACCCCCCCCCCCCCCGTAGACTCCCATGATTCATTGCAATCCTCTTCATTGTGTGTTTTTAACTATTGTTTCATGCCAAAGAATCCCACTGCAGTTCTGACTGCTGCTTGGAAATGACATCAACCATAGTTTGTGCTTTAGAGCCACTCTCCCAAGTCTTTCTCTTGAAACAACAGTTCAAAGCACTTTTAGTCTCTCCAAGGTATCTGCTTGATACTGTCTTAGTTGCTAGAAAAACCCTTTTTACACATGTTGTAGTACTGCAGTTTCCACCTGTTTTGTTGTGCAAATTATTCAGTAGGTCCACATTGTGTGAATAGTTTTATCAGAGTTCCTTTTTAAGCCATAATCATATTCTTGTTTAGATTTAGTTGGAAGTTACACAAAGTTGTCCCTCTCTACCCTTGTGCTTGTCCAGACACCATCCAGCATATGCAGGACAGCAGGCACATCGTGGTGTACCACCGGGGGCGCTACTTCAAGGTGCCCATGTTCTACGACGGTAAGGTGCTGTCGCCCAGGGCCGTAGAGCAACAGATGGAGCGCATCCTGGCTGACCCCTCTGAACCCCAGCCGGGGGAGGAGTGCCTGGCCGCCCTCACTGCTGGGGACAGGTACGCTAACGCTGCACATGTAATGTGTGCCATTTAGCAGAGGCTTTTATCTAACGCGACGTGTCCATTTTCTTATGGGCAGCTCAGCTGGAATGGAACTGCCCGTTACAAGAGCCATGCTCAACCAACTGAGAGACACCTTAACAAACACACACCATCTCAGATGGTTGTGAAATCGTTTCTGAGAAATTAACTTCAATGATTGCACCCGAATTGGCTTTTTTAAATTTTATTATAGGATTCATATAATATTCAATAAATATAGTACATTTGGATCCAACAATAAATAAGACATGAGGATTTCACAGAAATGTAAACACAATCACCCACAGCCCCCCCCCCATACCCCACTTCAGTCCCAACCCCCAAACAGACCGAATTGGATCAACCCAAATATTGAAGGCGGTGTGTCAGTAATACATTATTTGATCAAACAGTTTCCTCAATGGTATGTTCACCCCGTCTGGCAGGGTTCCCTGGGCGGAGGCCCGCGAGCTCTACCTGAGACAGGGCAGGAACCAGCAGGCCCTGGACACTGTGGAGAAGGCTGCCTTCTTTGTGACCCTGGACGACACAGAGCAGCGTTACAAGGCTGAGGATCCTATCCGATCCCTGGACAGCTACGCCAAGTCCCTGCTGCACGGCAAATGCTACGACCGGTGAGACCGAGGGCTCCAATCCTTCATGTTATGCACAGGGAGTGTGGGAAATGCGCTCCACAAATGAAATGTCATTATTATAATCTACCTGAGACCTAATTTATTCTACAGATTACCCTTTACAAAAGAATGTTCAAGAATGAGCTGTTATAACTACTTATGAATGTTACTGAATGTTTATAAATTAAGACATTTTCATAAATGTTATGAATGCTTATGAATTAAATCACTTTTAAATGCTTGTATAATAAATAAATATTCTATAATGAAATACTAGAGTTTGTATCTTACTCCATCCTCAAGCACTGGTTTGTGTTTGTCTTTTTTCTGTAGGTGGTTTGACAAGTCCTTCAACCTCATCGTGTTCAGGAACGGGACCATGGGTCTGAACGCGGAGCACAGCTGGGCAGATGCCCCCATCATAGGGCACCTCTGGGAGGTAGCTAGCAGAGTAGAGCCCTTCTGCTTCTTTAGTTGTGTTCATGTTTACAGTGTGTCTATAGGTTATCAGGAATCGCTACCAGGCAGAACAAATGGTGCACGTCTCTAAATGATGTTATTGTCCAATTGTAGCATGTGCTGTCGATGGACCCTGTGAAGCTGGGTTACACAGAGGAAGGCCACTGCAAAGGAAACCCCCATCCGTCCCTCCCAGGCCCTCAGAGGCTGCAGTGGAACATCCCAGCGGAGGTAGCCTACCACAGGGGGTTTGGGTTAAACTACAATGTTGTAGGGATGTTCCCCTTTTCAAACGGGATTTATTGTTTTCAGAATTGTCATCAATTAATGCACATCAGTTTTGCGCACACACAGGCCTTTCCATTCTGTTTGATTGTTATAATGATCAAATCTAATTCCCGGTGATCCTGTCTGTTTGGTACAAGTGTGATAATAGATTAGACAGTAGAAATACCTTCAGATTTCACATCTTTAAGCCACCTGAGCTCTAATCTTTCTGAGGACCCCCCCCCCCATTCAACTGTCTACTCTCAAATCTTCAAATGAAATCAAGAACTGAGGCTCTTTGATCAAATACATCAGAGACCCCCAGTGAAATGTGCTGATTGTCAGTGTCTTTGTTCCCCGTGTG
Source organism: Oncorhynchus masou masou (assembly GCF_036934945.1). Lineage (NCBI taxonomy): Eukaryota > Metazoa > Chordata > Actinopteri > Salmoniformes > Salmonidae > Oncorhynchus > Oncorhynchus masou. Next base: position 73,200 of record NW_027016622.1, on the reverse strand, counting down.
CGGTGCCCCAGTGTCAGACGGCCATCGCCAGCTCTCTGATGGTGGCCAAGGCCCTGGCAGACGACGTCGACTCACACATCATCCCCTTCCACTGCTTCGGGAAGGGCCTGATCAAAAAGTGTCGCACCAGCCCCGATGCCTTCATCCAGATCGCCCTGCAGCTGGCTCACTTCAGGGTAGGGTCCTTATCTCTGCCCCTGTTGACTGGCAACAGTAAAGAGGATCAGCTGATTGGATGAGTCCGTTGGCTGATTAGCCAACTAGGCAATTGGAAGGAAGGAGGGTGAGATTGATATAATAAAACCAAGGTTGGGAATGTAGCTTCTTTAGGACGTGTGAATGAATACCAGTGTTAAGAGATGATGCTGTAAGTAGCTGTCAACAATCAGTAGTTTGATAAGATAAAAATCCTCCTTAACAAGGACGATAGCTATAACAAACATACTTTTATTATTTATTAACCAAACATGACAAGACTCAATTGTGCCAGCAAGACAAACTGAGTCTTTACTCTAGTTATAATATGTTATAACCACACATTACAGGACTGTTAACTGAGTCTGTTCTCTAGTTATAATATGTTATAACCACACATTACAGGACTGTTAACTGAGTCTGTACTCTAGTTATAATATGTTATAACCACACATTACAGGACTGTTACTAGAGTCTGTACTCTAGTTATAATATGTTATAACCACACATTACAGGACTGTTAACTGAGTCTGTACTCTAGTTATAATATGTTATAACCACACATTACAGGACTGTTAACTGAGTCTGTACTCTAGTTATAATATGTTATAACCACACATTACAGGACTGTTAACTGAGTCTGTATTCTAGTTATAATATGTTATAACATTACAGGACTGTTAACTGAGTCTGTACTCTAGTTATAATATGTTATAACCACACATTACAGGACTGTTAACTAGAGTCTGTACTCTAGTTATAATATGTTATAACCACATTACAGGACTGTTACTAGAGTCTGTACTCTAGTTATATGTTATAACCAACATTACAGGACTGTTACTAGAGTCTGTACTCTAGTTATAATATGTTATAACCACACATTACAGGACTGTTACTAGAGTCTGTTCTCTAGTTTAATATGTTAAAATAATGTGACCTGTAACTTAACCACCCTGAGTGGATAATGTGTGGTTATAACATATTATAACTAGGAGACTCAGTTATAACCACACATTACAGGACTGTTAAACTGAGAGTAACTCTAGTTATAATATGACATTACAGGACTGTTACTGTCTTCCTAGTTATAATATGTTATAACCACACATTACAGGACTGTTACTAGAGACTAGTTATAATATGTTATAACCACACATTACAGGACTGTTACTAGAGTCTGTACTCTAGTTATAATATGTTATAACCACACATTACAGGACTGTTAACTGAGTCTGTACTCTAGTTATAATATGTTATAACCACACATTACAGGACTGTTACTAGAGTCTGTACTCTAGTTATAATATGTTATAACCACACATTACAGGACTGTTAACTGAGTCTGTTCTCTAGTTATAATATGTTATAACCACACATTACTGGACTGTTAACTGAGTCTGTACTCTAGTTATAACCACACATTACAGGACAGTTAACTGAGTCTTTACTCTTAAAATAATGTGACCTGACTTTCCTTATTCACCCCTGAGTGGATAAATGTTGTATTAAATTTGATTAAATTGAATTTGTCTTCCAGGACAAGGGGAGGTTCTGTCTAACGTACGAGGCGTCCATGACGCGCATGTTCCGAGAGGGTCGCACAGAGACGGTGCGCTCCTGCACCGTGGAGACCTGTGCCTTCGCCCGCGCCATGGTGGAAGACAACCCGGTAAGGGTCTTGGTTCAACTGTGATGGTGGATCTGTGAGCGTCACAGGAACTGAAAAGTTGTGTCAGTCCTCATGAAATATATATATTTTTTGGCATTAAAAATATATATGTATGAGCAAAGATATGAAATAGTTGTATTTTTGCATATTTTTCTTTGTGTATATAAATATATATTATATATAATTATATATAATAATATATTATATATATATATATATATATAACACACACACACAAAGAAAAATGTATGCCTCTCAAAAATGCAACTAACTATTTCCATATCTTTGCTCATGGGAGAAATGTTTAGATTGTGATATCTGGATGTGTTTGGCCAAAAGAGACAGATTCCACCTTTTACTTAGTACCCCTTTACCCCTCTGTTTCAGACACATTTTGGTTGAATGCATTCAGTTGTGCAACTGAATAGGTATGCCCCTTTCCTTTTCCTTTAGTCTCCTCATACCCTTCCTTGTCTTCTCTGTAGAGAGAGCTGCGACTGAAACTGTTGAAGGAAGCTGCGACGAGACACCAGCAGCTCTACCGGCTGGCCATGACTGGAGGAGGCATCGACCGCCACCTCTTCTGTCTCTACGTGGTCTCCAAGTACCTGGGGGTGGACTCGGCCTTCCTCAAAGAGGTCACATGCAGTATTTTGACTTGTGGATGTTACTGTTCGTCTTTAAAGTGGGAATGGAGGTCTTTGTGTGTTTTTAGGTTTTTCTACAGTTTGTTTTCCTTTGAGAGGTCTGCATGTTAAAGCGTGTGTGTGTGTGTGTCCTCTCCCGTAGGTGCTGTCGGAGCCCTGGAGACTGTCCACCAGTCAGACTCCCCTCCAGCAGGTGGAGTTGTTTGACCTGGCCAGACACCCGGAGTATGTGTCCAGTGGGGGAGGCTTTGGTCCGGTGAGTTCCCTGCCTGACCTCAAGGGCCCTCTACTCAAAATGAATTAGGCTTTAAAGTAGCATTAAAGACTGTCAGATGTTTTCAGACCAGATTCGGGAGTGATATGCCACCTTAAAACATAATCGCACAATCTTATTGTCTGTGTTCTTCATTCTGGTGCTCAAAAATCCTACGCAATACATTACGCAAAGCAGCCACAACGGTCAGTAAGCGTGTCCATGATTGAGTCTTTGAATGAAGAGATGGAGATAAAACTGTCCAGTTTGAGTGTTTGTCGCTCCTCTTTTCAGTTCGCTGCAGCTAGTAACTGGAACGAGCTGCAACCCAGGGATGTGTGTGCTTTGGGGATGTTTAACAGAATGTGACTGGCAGAACGAGTGTTGTATGTGGAAGATGAGGGCTGCAGTAGATATCTCAGATAGGGGGGAGTGAGGCCTAGGAGGGTTTTATAAATAAGCATCAACCAGTGGGTCTTGCGCCGGGTACATAGAGATGGACAGTTTACAGAGGAGTATAGAGTGTAGTGATGTGTCCTATAAGGAGCATTGGTGGTAAATCTGATGGTTGAATGGTAAAGAACATCTAGCCGCTCGAGAGCACCCTTACCTCCCGATCTATAAATTACGTCTCTGTAATCTAGCATGGGTAGAATGGTCATCTGAATCAGGGTTAGTTTGGCAGCTGGGGTGAAAGAAGAGCGATTACGATAGAGGAAACCAAGTCTAGTTTTAACCTTAGCCTGCATCTTTGATATGTGCTGAGAGAAGGACAGTGTACCGTCTAGCCATTCTCCCAAGTACCTGTATGAGGTGACTACCTCAAGCGCTCAACCCTCAGAGGTAGTCATCACACCTGTAGGGTAAGGGGCATTCTTCTTACCAAACCACAACCATGTTTTTTAAGGCATCTATGACCAACAGATGCATATCTGTATTCCCAGTCATGTGAAATCCATAGATTAGGGGCCTAATTAATTCCAATTGTAACTCAGTAAAATCTGCAAAATAGTGGGGGGAAGCCTGTGAAACAATTTTTTTATTCTTAAAGGGCCCAAGTTTTCTCTAATTTTAGCAATTGAAAATCCAGTAGGATATAGTGTGATTATCTCTGTGCTGCAGTGTAATCCTTTTCCACACGCTGATTGTGTTTTCTCTCTCTGTGTGTCAGGTGGCAGATGATGGATATGGTGTGTCCTACATCATCTTGGGAGAAAACCTCATTAACTTCCACATCTCCAGCAAGCACTCGAGTCCTGAGACGGTGAGTTGGCTGATCCACATGGCCTATCTGGAATGTTGCTTTCAATCAGCTGTCCTCACTGGAAACAAACACATCGCTGTCGCCTGGGTAACATACAGACCTGAACTTCATGGCAGACCAGCCACTATTGTTACCAACTGCATGTCCATATAGGTTATTTTGTATCAGTTTGCCTTAGAACGTGTCTGTTCTATCAGCTTGTTATAGAATGTGTCTGTTCTATCAGCTTGTTATAGAATGTGTCTGTTCTATCAGCTTGTTATAGAATGTGTCTGTTCTATCAGCTTGTTATAGAATGTGTCTGTTCTATCAGCTTGTTATAGAATGTGTCTGTTCTATCAGCTTGTTATAGAATGTGTCTGTTCTATCAGCTTGTTATAGAATGTGTCTGTTCTATCAGCTTGTTATTGTATCAGCTTGTTACAGAACGTGTCTGTTCTATCAGCTTGTTATAGAATGTGTCTGTTCTATCAGCTTGTTATAGAATGTGTCTGTTCTAACTAGTTTCCTCTCTGTCCAATAGGACTCTCATCGTTTTGGAAACCACATCAAACAGGCCATGCTCGACATCTTGGCCTTATTTCAGCTGGATGCAAATGCCTTGGCGTGATCTTCTTCCTCCCCCTACCTGAAAACCTGAACTTGAACTCTTCCGTAGGCTTACTCAGACGAAATGCTGTGTTATGATTTTAGAATGTGTTTTAAGATCATAATATTAACAAAATAAGAGTGTATAGGAATGATTATAGGGGTGTTTTTTTCCATTTTAAGTTGTGTATTGCATGCTAGCTCACAGACCCATGCTGCCATGTGTTGTCCTATGTTGAGGTTACGCTCATTTCAAAGTGCTGGTGCCTTAATGCACCGTGGTAGTTGAAGTGAGATGTGGAGAGGTGAAGTGAATATATCAGTCAGTGCTTACAGTACGCCCGCTGTCTTACGTGCAGTTCTTTTGAGCTGCTAGCTGTGTATGTTGCACGGCGCAAAAGCATTTTGTTGTTGTTGTTTTAAGTTGTTTTACCCGTTGCTCTGTGTACCACCAAGTGAAGGACTGTTGGCAGGGGTACAGTATCCATTCTAGGACAACTTCCATGGACAGGTGATGCTGTCCGAAAATGGACACTGTGACAGCCTTAGAGTCTATGACACATTTCAATAGTATTGATTAGTGACAGTTGAAGGATCATACTTAAGGCCCGGTTGCCCAGACCCGGACACAAGTCCTGGACTAAAAAGCTTTTATATGGATATTCTCCTTTCAACTTGTTTTTCTGCCCAGGACTGTGCTGAATCTGTGTCCAGGAAACCGGCCCTCTAGGTACTACAGTATAAACACCGTTGGTAAAGTCTTAAAGGGATAGTGCTACATTTTGGCAATTAAGCCCTTTTTCTACTTACCCAGAGGCACATGAACTCATGGATACCGTTTTTATGTCTCTGCTAGCTGTACCTATAGACTTCCAGTCATTGTGCTAACGCTAGTTAGCAATGCCTCACCGAACTACCTTCAACTTCCTTCAAACTGCACCATGAGGCATTACACGTCACATTTTGTTTGTTAGATGTAAAGTATAATTATAAATATTTAAACTTGATAATTTGAATTTCAAAAGTATTTGAAATATCGTATAGCAATATAAATGTCTGCTGTAGAAGGGATTCCTTTGTTGCTAAGGCGATAGCGTTACATGTTTCGTTATAAATATGTAAAACAGCTTATATATATACCAAAATAAAAGTGTATGTTACCAGTGGATTAATAGTTGTATACTTGTTTGATGTTTTTGCTGCACTTTCAGGAACTAGTAACACAAGCAATTCACTGCACCCGCTATTAAATCTGATAAACTGTGTACACTACCAATACACTTTGATTTGATGTCAGCCAGACGACCATAGCCCTTCTAACCCAGAAGATGGATCTCTTTAATTGGAATACCAGCACCTTCACTTTGGCCTTTCTCCTGTGTCCTCTTCACCCCGAGACTGTAATCTACTAGAAGCCTGGTAGGTTTGTCTTGACAGGTGGATGTACAAGTCCTGTCATAGTCCACAGCTGAAAAGCACTGCATTACCACACTGCTAAGGTCCTGACACATATTTCCTGTTGTGGCTTTCCACTTTGAAGACTGATGATACGTAGCCGCGGGCTGAACTTAGAAGTCTCCCCGCAGCGCAACTCATAACTACTGTTACTGCGCTACTCGAGCTTTTGAAGTCATTACACTGTCTAACTGCCTTTAGAAGTGTATATGAATATACACATTCATTATTAACAACAATGTTAAATGTGCATTCATGTATCCAGGCTTACACCAGTCCACGGTGACACAATGACAAATATCTAATTTAGTTTGCTGTTTTACCACACCGTTGTATATGAAGTGAGCACTTTTATTTAAGATATTTACTAATAAAACCAAATATAATTTAATGCAAACATAGCAGTCTGTCTCCACCTGCTGCCTCATTTCTCTCCCCTTCTTTCTCAGTCGTTGCACTGTCTGACCTGATAGCTAATCAACATAATACTAATAACACACACAAGGCGATGCAGATGAGTCATCAAAATGTCAAGAAGGAGTTGGCCATATGCCATTGTCTGGATAGAGCAACAGGGATTACATTACCCACAGGAAATAAAACGTATGAACTCTGTTGTGTAATTATACAGGGACAGGGATTACATTCTGCACGTCCTCCTCCAAGGCCAGCTGTCTGGACCTCATGGTTTCATCCAGCGTTAATGGTCAACATGCTGTCGTAGTGAGTTTGTGAAGTTGGTTTAAAAGTATCTTGGGACACAAACCTTTTTTTTATACTGCCACGGGTTGGTGTGATGTATACTGCCACGGGTTGGTGTGAGGTATACTGCCACGGGTTGGTGTGATGTATACTGCGAGGTATACTGCCACGGGTTGGTGTGATGTATACTGCCACGGGTTGGTGTGATGTATACTGCCACGGGTTGGTGTGATGTATACTGCCACGGGTTGGTGTGATGTATACTGCCACGGGTTGGTGTGATGTATACTGCGAGGTATACTGCCACGGGTTGGTGTGAGGTATACTACCACGGGTTGGTGTGATGTATACTGCCACGGGTTGGTGTGAGGTATACTGCCACGGGTTGGTGTGCTGTATACTGCCACGGGTTGGTGTGATGTATACTGCCACGGGTTGGTGTGATGTATACTGCCACGGGTTGGTGTGATGTATACTGCAAGGTATACTGCCACGGGTTGGTGTGAGGTATACTACCACGGGTTGGTGTGATGTATACTGCCACGGGTTGGTGTGCTGTATACTGCCACGGGTTGGTGTGATGTATACTGCCACGGGTTGGTGTGATGTATACCGCCACGTTTTGGTGTGATGTATACCGCCACGGGTTGGTGTGATGTATACTGCCACGGGTTGGTGTGCTGTATACCGCCACAGGTTGGTGTGCTGTATACTGCCACGGGTTGGTGTGATGTATACTGCGAGGTATACTGCCACGGGTTGGTGTGAGGTATACTGCCACGGGTTGGTGTGCTGTATACTGCCACGGGTTGGTGTGATGTATACTGCCACGGGTTGGTGTGATGTATACTGCCACGGGTTGGTGTGATGTATACTGCGAGGTATACTGCCACGGGTTGGTGTGAGGTATACTACCACGGGTTGGTGTGATGTATACTGCCACGGGTTGGTGTGAGGTATACTGCCACGGGTTGGTGTGCTGTATACTGCCACGGGTTGGTGTGATGTATACTGCCACGGGTTGGTGTGAGGTATACCGCCACGTTTTGGTGTGATGTATACTGCCACGGGTTGGTGTGATGTATACTGCCACGGGTTGGTGTGCTGTATACCGCCACAGGTTGGTGTGCTGTATACTGCCACGGGTTGGTGTGAGGTATACTGCCACGGGTTGGTGTGAGGTATACTGCCACGGGTTGGTGTGATGTATACTGCCACGGGTTGGTGTGATGTATACTGCCACGGGTTGGTGTGAGGTATACTGCCACGGGTTGGTGTGATGTATACTGCCACGGGTTGGTGTGATGGGTTGGTGAGATGTATACTGCCACGGGTTGGTGTGAGGTATACTGCCACGGGTTGGTGTGAGGTATACTGCCACGGGTTGGTGTGAGGTATACTGCCACGGGTTGGTGTGATGTATACTGCCACGGGTTGGTGTGATGTATACTGCCACGGGTTGGTGTGATGTATACTGCCACGGGTTGGTGTGAGGTATACTGCAACAGGTTGGTGTGATGTATACTGCCACGGGTTGGTGTGATGTATACTGCGAGGTATACTGCCACGGGTTGGTGTGAGGTATACTGCCACGGGTTGGTGTGATGTATACTGCGAGGTATACTGCCACGGGTTGGTGTGAGGTATACTGCCACAGGTTGGTGTGATGTATACTGCCACGGGTTGGTGTGATGTATACTGCGAGGTATACTGCCACGGGTTGGTGTGAGGTATACTGCCACAGGTTGGTGTGATGTATACTGCCACGGGTTGGTGTGATGTATACTGCGAGGTATACTGCCACGGGTTGGTGTGAGGTATACTGCCACAGGTTGGTGTGATGTATACTGCCACGGGTTGGTGTGAGGTATACTGCCACGGGTTGGTGTGATGTATACTGCGAGGTATACTGCCACGGGTTGGTGTGAGGTATACTGCCATGGGTTGGTGTGCCGTATACTGCCACGGGTTGGTGTGAGGTATACAGCCACGGGTTGGTGTGACGTATACTGCCACGGGTTGGTGTGAGGTATACTGCCACGGGTTGGTGTGCCGTATACTGCCACGGGTTGGTGTGAGGTATACTGCCACGGGTTGGTGTGATGTATACTGCCACGGGTTGGTGTGATGTATACTGCCACGGGTTGGTGTGACGTATAGTGCCACGGGTTGGTGTGTGTGATGTATACTGCCACGGGTTGGTGTGAGGTATACTGCCACGGGTTGGTGTGAGGTATACTGCGAGGTATACTGCCACGGGTTGGTGTGATGTATAGTGCCACGGGTTGGTGTGCTGTATACTGCCACGGGTTGGTGTGAGGTATACTGCCACGGGTTGGTGTGAGGTATACTGCGAGGTATACTGCCACGGGTTGGTGTGAGGTATACTGCCACGGGTTGGTGTGAGGTATACTGCCACGGGTTGGTGTGAGGTATACTGCCACGGGTTGGTGTGAGGTATACTGCCACGGGTTGGTGTGACGTATACTGCCACGGGTTGGTGTACTGTATACTGCCACGGGTTGGTGTGCCGTATACTGCCACGGGTTGGTGTGATGTATACTGCCACGGGTTGGTGTGATGTATACTGCCACGGGTTGGTGTGATGTATACTGCCACGGGTTGGTGTGACGTATACTGCCGCGGGTTGGTGTGAGGTATACTGCCACGGGTTGGTGTGAGGTATACTGCCACGGGTTGGTGTGAGGTATACTGCCACGGGTTGGTGTGAGGTATACTGCCACGGGTTGGTGTGCCGTATACTGCCACGGGTTGGTGTGAGGTATACTGCCACGGGTTGGTGTGATGTATACTGCCACGGGTTGGTGTGAGGTATACTGCCACGGGTTGGTGTGAGGTATACTGCCACGGGTTGGTGTGAGGTATACTGCCACGGGTTGGTGTGAGGTATACTGCCACGGGTTGGTGTGATGTATACTGCCACGGGTTGGTGTGATGTATACTGCCACGGGTTGGTGTGAGGTATACTGCCACGGGTTGGTGTGAGGTATACTGCGAGGTATACTGGGTTGGTGTGAGGTATACTGCCACGGGTTGGTGTGATGTATACTGCCACGGGTTGGTGTGATGTATACTGCCACGGGTTGGTGTGATGTATACTGCCACGGGTTGGTGTGATGTATACTGCCACGGGTTGGTGTGAGGTATACTGCCACGGGTTGGTGTGATGTATACTGCCACGGGTTGGTGTGAGGTATACTGCCACGGGTTGGTGTGCTGTATACTGCCACGGGTTGGTGTGATGTATACTGCCACGGGTTGGTGTGATGTATACTGCCACGGGTTGGTGTGATGTATACTGCCACGGGTTGGTGTGATGTATACTGCCACGGGTTGGTGTGAGGTATACTGCCACGGGTTGGTGTGAGGTATACTGCCACGGGTTGGTGTGAGGTATACTGCCACGGGTTGGTGTGATGTATACTGCCACGGGTTGGTGTGATGTATACTGCCACGGGTTGGTGTGATGTATACTGCCACGGGTTGGTGTGAGGTATACTGCCACGGGTTGGTGTGAGGTATACTGCCACGGGTTGGTGTGAGGTATACTGCCACGGGTTGGTGTGATGTATACTGCCACGGGTTGGTGTGATGTATACTGCCACGGGTTGGTGTGATGTATAGTGCCACGGGTTGGTGTGAGGTATACTGCCACGGGTTGGTGTGAGGTATACTGCGAGGTATACTGCCACGGGTTGGTGTGAGGTATACTGCCACGGGTTGGTGTGAGGTATACTGCCACGGGTTGGTGTGAGGTATACTGCCACGGGTTGGTGTGATGTATACTGCCACGGGTTGGTGTGATGTATACTGCCACGGGTTGGTGTGAGGTATACTGCCACGGGTTGGTGTGATGTATACTGCCACGGGTTGGTGTGATGTATACTGCGAGGTATACTGCCACGGGTTGGTGTGAGGTATACTGCCACAGGTTGGTGTGATGTATACTGCCACGGGTTGGTGTGATGTATACTGCGAGGTATACTGCCACGGGTTGGTGTGAGGTATACTGCCACAGGTTGGTGTGAGGTATACTGCCACGGGTTGGTGTGAGGTATACTGCCACGGGTTGGTGTGATGTATACTGCGAGGTATACTGCCACGGGTTGGTGTGAGGTATACTGCCACGGGTTGGTGTGCCGTATACTGCCACGGGTTGGTGTGCTGTATACCGCCACGGGTTGGTGTGAGGTATACAGCCACGGGTTGGTGTGACGTATAGTGCCACGGGTTGGTGTGAGGTATACAGCCACGGGTTGGTGTGACGTATACTGCCACGGGTTGGTGTGACGTATACTGCCACGGGTTGGTGTGACGTATACTGCGAGGTATACTGCCACGGGTTGGTGTGAGGTATACTGCCACGGGTTGGTGTGAGGTATACTGCCACGGGTTGGTGTGCCGTATACTGCCACGGGTTGGTGTGCCGTATACTGCCACGGGTTGGTGTGCCGTATACTGCCACGGGTTGGTGTGCCGTATACTGCCACGGGTTGGTGTGACGTATACTGCCACGGGTTGGTGTGACGTATACTGCCACGGGTTGGTGTGATGTATAGTGCCACGGGTTGGTGTGCCGTATACTGCCACGGGTTGGTGTGAGGTATACTGCCACGGGTTGGTGTGAGGTATACTGCGAGGTATACTGCCACGGGTTGGTGTGATGTATAGTGCCACGGGTTGGTGTGCTGTATACTGCCACGGGTTGGTGTGAGGTATACTGCCACGGGTTGGTGTGAGGTATACTGCGAGGTATACTGCCACGGGTTGGTGTGAGGTATACTGCCACGGGTTGGTGTGAGGTATACTGCCACGGGTTGGTGTGAGGTATACTGCCACGGGTTGGTGTGACGTATACTGCCACGGGTTGGTGTACTGTATACTGCCACGGGTTGGTGTGCCGTATACTGCCACGGGTTGGTGTGATGTATACTGCCACAGGTTGGTGTGATGTATACTGCCACGGGTTGGTGTGACGTATACTGCGAGGTATACTGCCACGGGTTGGTGTGAGGTATACTGCCACGGGTTGGTGTGAGGTATACTGCCACGGGTTGGTGTGCCGTATACTGCCACGGGTTGGTGTGCCGTATACTGCCACGGGTTGGTGTGCCGTATACTGCCACGGGTTGGTGTGATGTATACTGCCACGGGTTGGTGTGATGTATACTGCCACGGGTTGGTGTGAGGTATACTGCCACGGGTTGGTGTGAGGTATACTGCCACGGGTTGGTGTGAGGTATACTGCCACGGGTTGGTGTGAGGTATACTGCCACGGGTTGGTGTGCCATATACTGCCACGGGTTGGTGTGCCGTATACTGCCACGGGTTGGTGTGATGTATAGTGCCACGGGTTGGTGTGCCGTATACTGCCACGGGTTGGTGTGAGGTATACTGCCACGGGTTGGTGTGAGGTATACTGCGAGGTATACTGCCATGGGTTGGTGTGAGGTATACTGCCACGGGTTGGTGTGAGGTATACTGCCACGGGTTGGTGTGAGGTATACTGCCACGGGTTGGTGTGAGGTATACTGCCACGGGTTGGTGTGAGGTATACTGCCACGGGTTGGTGTGATGTATACTGCCACGGGTTGGTGTGATGTATACTGCCACGGGTTGGTGTGATGTATACTGCGAGGTATACTGCCACGGGTTGGTGTGTCGTATACTGCCACGGGTTGGTGTGAGGTATACTGCCACGGGTTGGTGTGCTGTATACTGCCACTGGTTGGTGTGATGTATACTGCCACGGGTTGGTGTGATGTATACTGCGAGGTATACTGCCACGGGTTGGTGTGTCGTATACTGCCACGGGTTGGTGTGAGGTATACTGCCACGGGTTGGTGTGAGGTATACTGCCATGGAAAGATAAGCCTTCTTTGGTTTATTCTTGATCAGTAGTCTTTTTGAAAGAAATGTAGCTTCCACCTGGGGGTAAATGTTTTCTCCACCTGGGAGTAAATGTTTTCTCCACCTGGGGGCAATTGTAGTCTCCACCTGGGGGCAATTCTAGTCTCCACCTGGGGGTAAATGTAGTCTCCACCTGGGGGTAAATGTAGTCTCCACCTGGGGGTAAATGTAGTCTCCACCTGGGGGGGTCTCCACCTGGGGGTGAATGTAGTCTCCACCTGAGGTGTAAATGCAGCCTCCACCTGAGGGTAAATGTAGCCTCCACCTGGGGGTAAATGCAGCCTCCACCTGGGGGTAAATGTAGTCTCCACCTGGGGGTAAATGTAGACTCCACCTGCGGGTAAATGTAGTCTCCACCTGGGGGTAAATTTAGCCTCCACCCGGGGGTAAATGTAGTCTCCACCTGGGGGTAAATGTAGTCTCCACCTGGGGGTAAATGCAGCCTCCACCCGGGGGTAAATGTAGTCTCCACCCGGGGGTAAATGTAGTCTCCACCTGGGGGTAAATGTAGTCTCCACCTGGGGGTAAATGTTTTCTCCACCTGGGGTTAAATGCAGTCTCCACCTGGGGTTAAATGTAGTCTCCACCTGGGGGTAAATGTAGTCTCCACCTGGGGGTAAATGTAGTCTCCACCTGGGGGTAAATGTAGTCTCCACCCGGGGGTAAATGTAGTCTCCACCCGGGGGTAAATGTAGTCTCCACCCGGGGGTAAATGTAGTCTCCACCCGGGGGTAAATGTAGTCTCCACCTGGGGGTAAATGTAGTCTCCACCCGGGGGTAAATGTAGTCTCTACATGGGGGTAAATTGCCAGAGGATGTTCTCGTTTAGGCTTATTAGTAAGTCCACTAAATGTTTATACCTCCCAGTCACAGATGTTGATGACGGATAGACATAGGAATAGTCCCAGTACATAGAGGTCTCTGTGACATTTACTGTGCATTTGGCATTTACATCTGAGGAGATCACACAAATGATCTACCGGACATGCAGTAATAAGCTCTGGATGTAACATTTAGTGTGCCAGGCAGTTCTCTTGTTAAATGTCAAATGACAGTACTTGTCAGTGCTGTTGCGCTGGTATCATTATGAGCTTTTTAAATATAATGGGTCCAATGATTCCTACTACAATAGGTCTTACGAACATTTCCATAATATCTGTGGGTGTGTGGAAATTACAGTGTCTAGTGAAAGTAGAAACATTTTGTTGTACAGTTTCATTCTTCTCCACCTGCTCAGATAGGAGAGATGACCTGATGTCCACAGTGTCTGGGTGATATGATCGTCAGTTAGGAGAGATGACCTGATCTCCACAGTGTCTGGGTGATATGATCGTCAGTTAGGAGAGATGACCTGATCTCCACAGTGTCTGGGTGATATGATCATCAGTTAGGAGAGATGACCTGATCTCCACAGTGTCTGGGTGATATGATCGTCAGTTAGGAGAGATGACCTGATGTCCACAGTGTCTGGGTGATATGATCGTCAGTTAGGAGAGATGACCTGATCTCCACAGTGTCTGGGTGATATGATCGTCAGTTAGGAGAGATGACCTGATCTCCACAGTGTCTGGGTGATATGATCGTCAGTTAGGAGAGATGACCTGATCTCCACAGTGTCTGGGTGATATGATCGTCAGTTAGGAGAGATGACCTGATCTCCACAGTGTCTGGGTGATATGATCGTCAGTTAGGAGAGATGACCTGATCTCCACAGTGTCTGGGTGATATGATCGTCAGTTAGGAGAGATGACCTGATCTCCACAGTGTCTGGGTGATATGATCGTCAGTTAGGAGAGATGACCTGATGTCCACAGTGTCTGGGTGATATGATCGTCAGTTAGGAGAGATGACCTGATGTCCACAGTGTCTGGGTGATATGATCGTCAGTTAGGAGAGATGACCTGATCTCCACAGTGTCTGGGTGATATGATCGTCAGTTAGGAGAGATGACCTGATCTCCACAGTGTCTGGGTGATATGATCGTCAGTTTCTCAGTTATCTAATTTATTCTATTTAAAAAGTTAATAGTGTAGTATGCATTAGCGCAAACCTCAGAATACATTTCAATAACATCTGAAAACCATGCAAAGACGTGAATACTTTCACTTGGCAGTGTACTGTATAACATTCTAGGATGTGAATACTTTCATTAGGCAGTGTACTGTAAAACATTCTAGAATGTGAATACTTTCACTAGGCAGTGTACTGTAAAACATTCTAGGATGTGAATACTTTCATTAGGCAGTGTACTGTAATACATTCTAGGATGTGAATACTTTCACTAGGCAGTGTACTGTAATACATTCTAGGATGTGAATACTTTCATTAGGCAGTGTACTGTAATACATTCTAGGATGTGAATACTTTCATTAGGCAGTGTACTGTAAAACATTCTAGGATGTGAATACTTTCACTAGGCAGTGTACTGTAAAACATTCTAGGATGTGAATACTTTCATTAGGCAGTGTACTGTAAAACATTCTAGGATGTGAATACTTTCACTAGGCAGTGTACTGTAAAACATTCTAGGATGTGAATACTTTCATTAGGCAGTGTACTGTAAAACATTCTAGGATGTGAATACTTTCACTAGGCAGTGTACTGTAATACATTCCAGAATGTGAATACTTTCATTAGGCAGTGTACTGTAATACATTCTAGGATGTGAATACTTTCATTAGGCAGTGTACTGTAATACATTCTAGGATGTGAATACTTTCATTAGGCAGTGTACTGTAATACATTCTAGGATGTGAATACTTTCATTAGGCAGTGTACTGTAATACATTCCAGAATGTGAATACTTTCATTAATCAAATCAAATCAAATCAAATTTATTTATATAGCCCTTTGTACATCAGCTGATATCTCAAAGTGCTGTACAGAAACCCAGCCTAAAACCCCAAACAGCAAGCAATGCAGGTGTAGAAGCACGGTGGCTAGGAAAAACTCCCTAGAAAAGCCAAAACCTAGGAAGAAACCTAGAGAGGAACCAGGCTATGTGGGGTGGCCAGTCCTCTTCTGGCTGTGCCGGGTAGAGATTATAACAGAACATGGCCAAGATGTTCAAATGTTCATAAATGACCAGCATGGTCGAATAATAATAAGGCAGAACAGTTGAAACTGGAGCAGCAGCACGGCCAGGTGGACTGGGGACAGCAAGGAGTCATCATGTCAAGTAGTCCTGGGGCATGGTCCTAGGGCCGCGGTTCAGTTGAAACTGGAGCAGCAGCACGGCCAGGTGGACTGGGGACAGCAAGGAGTCATCATGTCAGGTAGTCCTGGGGCATGGTCCTAGGGCTCAGGTCCTCCGAGAGAGAGAAGGAGAGAATTAGAGAACGCACACTTAGATTCACACAGGACACCGAATTGGACAGGAGAAGTACTCCAGATATAACAAACTGACCCCAGCCCCACATAAACTACTGCAGCATAAATACTGAAGGCTGAGACAGGAGGGGTCAGGAGACACTGTGGCCCCACCCGAGGACACCCCCGGACAGGGCCAAACAGGAAGGATATAACCCCACCCACTATGCCAAAGCACAGCCCCCACACCACTGGAGGGATATCTTCAACCACCAACTTACCATCCTGAGACAAAGCTGAGTATAGCCAGCAAAGATCTCCGCCACGGCACAACCCAAGGGGGGGCGCCAACCCAGACAGGATGACCACATCAGTGAATCAACCCACTCAGGTGACGCACCCCCTCAGGGACGGCATGAGAGAGCCCCAGCAAGCCAGTGACTCAGCCCCTGTAATAGGGTTAGAGGCAGAGAATCCCAGTGGAAAGAGGGGAACCGCCAGGCAGAGACAGCAAGGGTGGTTCGTTGCTCCAGAGCCTTTCCGTTCACCTTCCCACTCCTGGGCCAGACTACACTCAATCATATGACCCACTGAAGAGATGAGTCTTCAGTAAAGACTTAAAGGTTGAGACCGAGTTTGCGTCTCTGACATGGGTAGGCAGACCGTTCCATAAAAATGGAGCTCTATAGGAGAAAGCCCTGCCTCCAGCTGTTTGCTTAGAAATTCTAGGGACAATTAGGAGGCCTGCGTCTTGTGACCGTAGCGTACGTGTAGGTATGTACGGCAGGACCAAATCAGAGAGATAGGTAGGAGCAAGCCCATGCAATGCTTTGTAGGTTAGCAGTAAAACCTTGAAATCAGCCCTTGCTTTGACAGGAAGCCAGTGTAGGGAGGCTAGCACTGGAGTAATATGATAAAATTTTTGGGTTCTAGTCAGGATTCTCGCAGCCGTATTTAGCACTAACTGAAGTTTATTTAGTGCTTTATCCGGGTAGCCGGAAAGTAGAGCATTGCAGTAGTCTAACCTAGAAGTGACAAAAGCATGGATTAATTTTTCTGCATCATTTTTGGACAGAAAGTTTCTGATTTTTGCAATGTTACGTAGATGGAAAAAAGCTGTCCTTGAAATGGTCTTGATATGTTCTTCAAAAGAGAGATCAGGGTCCAGAGTAACGCCGAGGTCCTTCACAGTTTTATTTGAGATGACTGTACAACCATTAAGATTAATTGTCAGATTCAACAGAAGATCTCTTTGTTTCTTGGGACCTAGAACAAGCATCTCTGTTTTATCCGAGTTTAAAAGTAGAAAGTTTGCTGCCATCCACTTCCTTATGTCTGAAACACATGCTTCTAGCGAGGGCAATTTTGGGGCTTCACCATGTTTCATTGAAATGTACAGCTGTGTATCATCCGCATAGCAGTGAAAGTTAACATTATGTTTTCGAATAACATCCCCAAGAGGTAAAATATATAGTGAAAACAACAGCGGTCCTAAAACGGAACCTTGAGGAACACCGAAATTTACAGTTGATTTGTCAGAGGACAAACCATCCACAGAGACAAACTGATATCTTTCCGACAGATAAGATCTAAACCAGGCCAGAACTTGACCGTGTAGACCAATTTGGGTTTCCAATCTCTCCAAAAGAATGTGGTGATCGATGGTATCAAAAGCAGCACTAAGGTCTAGGAGCACGAGGACAGATGCAGAGCCTCGGTCCGATGCCATTAAAATGTCATTTACCACCTTCACAAGTGCCGTCTCAGTGCTATGATGGGGTCTAAAACCAGACTGAAGCATTTCATATACATTGTTTGTCTTCAGGAAGGCAGTGAGTTGCTGAGCAACAGCCTTTTCTAAGATTTTTGAGAGGAATGGAAGATTCGATATAGGCCGATAGTTTTTTATATTTTCTGGGTCAAGGTTTGGCTTTTTCAAGAGAGGCTTTATTACTGCCACTTTTAGTGAGTTTGGTACACATCCGGTGGATAGAGAGCCGTTTATTATGTTCAACATAGGAGGGCCAAGCACAGGAAGCAGCTCTTTCAGTAGTTTAGTTGGAATAGGGTCCAGTAAGCAGCTTGAAGGTTTAGAGGCCATGATTATTTTCATCATTGTGTCAAGAGATATAGTACTAAAACACTTGAGCGTCTCTCTTGATCCTAGGTCCACGCAGAGTTGTGCAGACTCAGGACAACTGAGCTTTGAAGGAATACGCAGATTTAAGGAGGAGTCTGTAATTTGCTTTCTAATAATCATAATTTTTCCTCAAAGAAGTTCATGAATTTATCACTGCTAAAGTGAAAGTCATCCTCTCTTGGGGAATGCTGCTTTTTAGTTAGCTTTGCGACCGTATCAAAAAGGAATTTTGGATTGTTCTTATTGTCCTCAATTAAGTTAGAAAAATAGGATGATCGAGCAGCAGTAAGGGCTCTTCGGTACTGCACGGTACTGTCTTTCCAAGCTAGACGGAAGACTTCCAGTTTGGTGTGGCGCCATTTCCGTTCCAATTTTCTGGAAGCTTGCTTCAGAGCTCGGGTATTTTCTGTGTACCAGGGAGCTAGTTTCTTATGAGAAATGTTTTTAGTTTAGGCAGTGTACAATCTGTATACAGTGTGTGCATTGTCATCCCAGTACATTTCTCTCTTGGCCCATTAAAAGAGTAGGTTTGTATATCATCCCCTTTCTCTTCACACCTGCTGGTGTCAACGTCATCCTTCACCAGTCTCAGAGCAGGGTCAGTATCCATCAGAAAGCGAATAAAGCTAGCACCAAGTCCCAGTGTTGTTTAATCTTGGCAGTACCTGAGTACAGACAATGGCTTGGGCAGACTCTTCCCTGTGATTCAATTTGCTGTTCCACCTTGGCTGTGATACAGAGATTGCATCCACCCTGTAATGAGGTCATTCATTTCGCTTTGATGCACCGGGGCTGTCCAGTCTGAGAACTAAAGGAGGCTGCCGGCAGAGACTGCCTGAGTAACACCATACACAACACACTACACACCATATACAATACAACACACCATATACAACACACCATATACAACACACCATACACAACACACCATATACAACACACCATATACAACACACCATACACAACACACCATATACAACACAACATACACAACACACCATACGCAACACACTACACACCATAGAAAACACAACACACCATACGAAACACACTACACACCATATACAACACAACACACCATACGAAACACATCACACTACACACCATATACAACACAACACAACAGAAACAACACACACAACACACCATATACAACACACCATATACAACACAACACACCATACACAACACACCACAACACACCATATACAACACAACACACAGAAACAACACACCACAGCCTACACACCATATACAACACAACACACCATACACAACACACCACAGCCTACACACCATATACAACACAACACACCATACAAACACACCACAGCCTACACACCATATACAACACAACACACCATACACAACACACCACAGCCTACACACCATATACAACACAACACACCATATACAACACACCATACAACACACTACACACCATAGACAACACAACACACCACAACACACTACACACCATATACAACACAACACACCATATGAAACACACCACAGCCTACACACCATATACAACACAACACAACATAAACAACACACCATACAAACACACTAGATGAAACACACCACAGCCTACACACCATATACAACACAACACGCCATACGCAACACACCATACACACACACATATACACAACACAACATAAACAACACACCATACGCAACACACCATACACAACACAACACACCATACACACACAACATACACACACACCATACACACCACAACCTACACACCATATACAATGCAACACAACATAAAAAACACACCATACGCAACACACCATACACAACACAACAAACCACACACACCACAACATACGAAACACACCATACACAACACAATATACACACCACAACATACACACCATACACAACACAACACACCATACATAACACACCATACACACCACAACATACACACCATACACAACACACCATACATAACACACCATACACACCACACCACACACACCACAACATACACACCATACACAACACACCATACATAACACACCATACACACCACAACATACACACCACAACATACATAACACACCATACATAACACACCATACACACCACAACATACACACCATACACAACACACCATACATAACACACCATACACACCACAACATACACAACACACCATACACAACATACACAACACACCATACGCAACACACCACACCATACACAACACACCATACATAACACAACATACACACCATACACAACACACCATACACAACACATCATACATAACACACCACACCATACACACCACAACATACACACACATACACAACACACCATACACAACACACCATACACACCACAACATACCTACCACAACATACATACCACAACATACACACCACAACATACACACCACACACATACACACCATACATAATACACTATACACACCACAACATACACAACACACCATACACAACATACACAACATACACAACACACCATACGCAACACACCACACCATACATAACACACCA
This sequence comes from Oncorhynchus masou masou, assembly GCF_036934945.1. Lineage (NCBI taxonomy): Eukaryota > Metazoa > Chordata > Actinopteri > Salmoniformes > Salmonidae > Oncorhynchus > Oncorhynchus masou. Next base: position 52,507 of record NW_027016622.1, on the reverse strand, counting down.
TACACAACACAACATACACAACACACAGCATACACACCATACACAACACAACACACACAACACACCATAAAACACACAACGTACACAACACACCACAACAGAGCACAAGACGATACAAAGCAACACAAAAACACAAACACACTGCACAGAAATGACTGCTACGTTATCATCTGTTTCCCAATGTCTGTACCTCTGTCTCTCAATGTCCTCCAGCACGCTGTCAGTTTGACTTGTTGATAGACTTCACCCCCCCCCCGAGAAACAAGTATATATCTCAATAAAGGAGAGCAATAAAAGCACAAAGAAATAATATGGACAGACAAGTAGAATGAATGAGTGAACGTACAAGGTTTCAAGTAGACTATGACATTATTTTCCCCCTGAAGCACTGTCTGGAGAAACACAGAAACTGAAGCATTATGCATGGTGATTATACCGGATTTAAACTATTACCCATGATCCAATTTACATCTGCAAACAGACTGTAGCCATGTTGGGGGGGGAGGGAGGGAGGGAGGGGGGGCATGAAAACCAGCTGCCTAAAAAGATCATAAGTGTTGTTTGTCTCTAACAAACTGTTGGACATATGTTACCGGGGAGCTGCTCAACTGTCATGTTATTATTCCAATGGGACAAGATGCCTTTTTGGAGGACAAATACAGCTTCATTAGAGAGAAGCTGGAGAAAGTCTGGATTCCCACAGTCTCCTGGGGGGGGATTGGACAAAAGATCAGGATTTGCTGCAGGTGGCAGTCAATAATGAATGGCTTTGTAAGGCTCACTGGAGTTATGAGAGCTCTATTCAGATGCATCCGCTTTCTCTTTCACACAGCGGAGAAGGTTCCACTCGGTAGGGCTATATACACTATATATACAAAAGTATGTGGACACCCCTTCAAATTAGTGAGTTAGACTATTCCAGGCTCACCTGTTGCTGACAGATGTATACCATTGAGCACCCAATCATGCAATCTCCATAGGGAAACATAGGCAGTAGAATGGCCTCACTGAAGAGCTCAGTGGCTTTCAACGTGACATCTTCATAGGATGCCACCTTACCAATAAGTCAGTTCATCAAATTACTGCCATGCTAGAGCTGCCCTGGTCAACTGGAAGTGCTGATACTGTGAAGTTGAAACTTCTAGTAGCAACAACGGCTAAGCCATGAAGCGGTAGGCCACACAAGTTCACAGAACGGGACCGCCGAATGCTGAAGCGTGTACAAATCATCTGTCCTCAGCTGCAACACTCACTACCTTGTTCCAAACTGGCCTCTGGAAGCAACGTCAGCACAAGAACTGTTCGTTGGGATTTCCATGGCTGAGCAGCCACACACAAGTCTAAGATCACCATGCGCAATGCCAAGCGTCGGCCGGAGGGTGTAAAGCTCGCCGCCATTGGACTCTGGACCAGTGGAAACGCGTTCTCTGGAGTGATGAATCACGCTTAACCATGTGGCAGTGCAACGGACAAATCTGGGTTTGGCGGATGCCAGGAGAACGCTACTTGCTCCAATGCATAGTGCCAACTGTAAAGTTTGGTGGAGGATAAATAATGGTCTGGGGCTGTTTTACATGGTTCGGGCCCCTTAGTTCCAGTGAAGAGAAACCTTAACGCTACAGCATACAATGACATTCTAAACAATTCTGTGCTTCCATCTTTGTGGCAACAGTTTCCTGTTTCAGCATGACAATACCCCCGTGCACAAAACGAGGTTCATACAGAAATGGTTGGTCGAGATCAGAGCCCTGACTTCAACCCCATCAAACACCTTTGGGATGAATGGGAAGACCGACTGCGAGCCAGGCCTAATCACCCAACATCAGTGCCTGAACTCACTAATGCTCCAGCAGCAATGTTCCAACATCTAGTGGAAAGCCTTCTCAGAAGAGTGGAGGCTGTTATAGCAGCAAAGTGGGGACCAGCTCCATATTAAGTGTCCACATACCTTTGGTCATGTAGTGTGTCTCCTATACTCAGTAGGACAAAATACACTCAGGCCACTTTATTAGGTACACCATCCCATTCACTGGGTGGCTCCAACAGAGAGTGAGTTACGTGGTCGTGGCTTGCTATATAAAGCAGACAGGAATTGAGCCATTCAGTAACTGTTTGATTGAACGTTAGAATGGGCACGAGGGCCTCTCGGGTGGCGCAGTGGTTAAGGGCGCTGTATTGCAGCACCAGCTGTGCCACCAGAGACTCTGGGTTCGTGCCCAGGCTCTGTCGTAACCAGCCGCGACCGGGAGGTCCGTGGGGCGACGCACAATTGGCCTAGCGTCGTCCGGGTTAGGGAGGGCTTGGCCGGTAGGGATATCCTTGTCTCATCGCGCACCTGCGACTCCTGTGGCGGGCCGGGCGCAGTGCACGCTAACCAAGGTGCACGCTGTTTCCTCCGACATATTGGTGCGGCTGGCTTCCGGGTTGGATGCACACTGTGTTAAGAAGCAGTGCGGCTTGGTTGGGTTTGAGGACGCATGACTTTCAACCTTCGTCTCTCCCGAGCCCGTACGGGACTTGTTATTGATGAGACAAGATAGTCGCTACTAAACAATTGGATAACACGAAATTGGGGAGAAAAAGGGGTAAAAATTCAACAACAAAAACAAAACAAACAAACCAAAAAAAAGAAAGGGCACAACGACTTTGAGTGTTGTATGATCGTAGGTGCCAGGCAAACTAGATCCAGTATGTCAAGAACGGACGCCCTGCTGAGATTTTCACGCATGACAGTGTCTAGGGTTTACAGAGAATGGTGCGACAAACAACACACATCCAGTCAGCGGCAGTCATGTGGGCGAAAACATTTCATTGATGAGAGAGGTCGAAGGAGAATGGCAGAATGGTGCAAGCTAACAGGCGGTCCACAAACAGACAAAGAACGGTGGTGTGCAGAACGGCAACTCTTGGGTCCTTGTCACGGATGGGCTATTGCAGCAGACAACCACACCGGGTTCCACTCCTATCAGCTAAAAACAAGAAGAAGCAGCACACTTGGGCACACAATCACCAACACTGGACAATTGATGAGTGGAAAAACATTGCCTGGAAAATGACAGCTAGTTCAGTTTACTTGAGTCCCCAGCCCTCAATCCAACAGAGCATATTTGGGATGAGACGGAACGGCCTGTTCTCAGCACAGATGTACCGTCGTCTAATCTTCACCATTTGTGTGATGCCATCACGTCAGCATGGACCAACATACCTGTGGAATGTTTCCCACATCTCGTAGAACAACCCAAAGAGTTCAGGCTGTTCTGGAGGCAAAGGGGGGTCCAACCCCGGTACTAGGTGGGTGTAACTAAAACACTGTCTGGTGAGTGTGTCTCAGTAGAGCTATATATGTCTCATTCTCAGTAGAGCTACAGTATGTCTCATACTATATATGTCTCATACTATATATGTCTCATACTATATATGTCTCATACTATATATGTCTCATACTATATATGTCTCATACTATATATGTCTCATACTATATATGTCTCATACTATATATGTCTCATACTATATATGCTATATATGTCTCATACTATATATGTCTCATACTATATACATACTGTATATGACTGTACCAAGTCTCATACAAACATCAGGAACACCTTCCTAATATTGAGTTGCACCCCTCCCCCTTTTACCCTCAGAACAGCCTCAATTCATCATACTATATATGGACTCTACAATGTTGAGCGTCCACAGGGACCTACAGGGACTCTACAAGGTGTTGAAAGCGTTCCACAGGGACTCTACAAGGTGTTGAAAGCGTTCCACAGGGACTCTACAAGGTGTTGAAAGTTCCACAGGGACTCTTTTACCCTCAGGAACTCAAGGTGTTGAAAGCGTTCCACAGGGACTCTACAAGGTGTTGAAAGCGTTCCACAGGGACTCTACAAGGTGTTGAAAGCGTTCCACAGGGACTCTACAAGGTGTTGTTCCACAGGGACTCTACAAGGTGTTGCGTTCCACAGGGACTGAAAACGTTCCACAGGGACTCTACAAGGTGTTGAAACAGGGACTCTACAAGGTGTTGAAAGCGTTCCACAGGGACTCTACAAGGTGTTGAAAACGTTCCACAGGGACTCTACAAGGTGTTGAAAGCGTTCCACAGGGACTCTACAAGGTGTTGAAAGCGTTCCACAGGGACTCTACAAGGTGTTGAAAGCGTTCCACAGGGACTCTACAAGGTGTTGAAAACGTTCCACAGGGACTCTACAAGGTGTTGAAAGCGTTCCACAGGGACTCTACAAGGTGTTGAAAGCGTTCCACAGGGACTCTACAAGGTGTTGAAAACGTTCCACACAGGTGGACGTTCCACAGGGACTACAAGGTGTTGAAAACGTTCCACAGGGACTCTACAAGGTGTTGAAAACGTTCCACAGGGACTCTACAAGGTGTGTTCCACAGGGACTCTAAAGGTGTTGCGTTCCACAGGGACTCTACAAGGTGTTGAAAGCGTTCCACAGGGACTCTACAAGGTGTTGAAAGCGTTCCACAGGGACTCTACAAGGTGTTGAAAGCGTTCCACAGGGACTCTACAAGGTGTTGAAAGCGTTCCACAGGGACTCTACAAGGTGTTGAAAGCGTTCCACAGGGACTCTACAAGGTGTTGAAAGCGTTCCACAGGGACTCTACAAGGTGTTGAAAGCGTTCCACAGGGACTATACAAGGTGTTGAAAACGTTCCACAGGGACTCTACAAGGTGTTGAAAGCGTTCCACAGGGACTCTACAAGGTGTTGAAAGCGTTCCACAGGGACTCTACAAGGTGTTGAAAGCGTTCCACAGGGACTCTACAAGGTGTTGAAAGCGTTCCACAGGGCGTTCCACAGGGACTCTACAAGGTGTTGAAAGCGTTCCACAGGGATGCTGACCCATGTTGACTCCAATGCTTCCCATAGTTGTGTCAAGTTGGCTTGATGTCCTTTGGGTGGTGGACCATTCTGTATACAGACTCATTATTGTTATTTGATTCTGTAACTATTTTGTACTATTTTTTATTTTTTACTGTATTTTATTTAGTAAATATTTTCTTAAATCTATTTTATTTAAACTGCACTGATGGTTAAGGGCTTGTAAGTAAGCTTTTCACGGTAAGGTCTGTTGTATTCGGCACATGTGACAAATACAATTTGATTTGATACACAGGAAACTGTGGAGTGTGAACAACCTAACGATGTTGCAGTTCTGACACAAAAGGCGCCTAGGTTTTTCGTCTTTCCCATTCACCCTCTGAATGGCACACATTCACAATCCATGTCTCAAGGCTACACTGGTTGAAGTGGATTTAACAAGTGACATCAATAAGGGATTACAGCTTTCATCTGGTCTGTCTATGTCATGGAAGGAGCAGGTGTCCTTAATGTTTTGTGTACTCAGTGTATGACTCTTATACTCAGTACAGCTTATAATGTGCATGTCTAATCGATAGTGAAGAACTACCGTGACCAGTCGATAAGATCTGAAAAAAAAAGATTTTGGAGTTTCATTTCATTTATCCCCCTCATGTTCCCATCACATCAGACATGTTTACACCATTAGACTTGTGATAATCGATAGCAGGGCAATTCAAATCTGGAATACTGCTGGATATGGACCGGTTCCGTAACCAGACGCTGGGAGACGGGAAGCAAGGACAGGATGAGGATTTAATGATAAATAGACATGAAAATAAACATGAACAGCGTCTGGAGATGAGAAATAAAACAACATCAATGCAAACACAGGAATGAAACAGGAAGTGACAGATATAAGGGAGGCAATCAATGGCGTGGTGGAGTCCAGGTGAGTCCGAGGAAGCGCTGGTGCGCTTAATGATGGTGACAGGTGTGTGTAATGATGAGCAGCCTGGCGACCTTCGAGCACCAGAGAGGGAGAGAGGGAGCAGACGTGACAGTAACCCCCCTCTAAGGGCGCCACCTTGGCGTCCTACCTGGGTGAGCCCGACGAGCCGGCTGAGGCGTGGGAGCCCGACGAGCAGGCTGAGGCTTGTGAGCCTCTTAAGCCAGCTGAGGCTTGGGAGCCCGACGAGCTGGCTGAGGCGTGGGAGCCTGACGAGCTGGCTGAGGCGTGGGAGCCTGACAAGCTGGCTGAGGCGTGGGAGCCTGACGAGCCAACTGAGGCGTGGGAGCCTGACGAGCCGGCTGAGGCGTGGGAGCCTGACGAGCCGGCTGAGGTGTGGGAGCCTGACGAGCCAACTGAGGCGTGGGAGCCTGACGAGCCGGCTGAGGCGTGGGAGCCTGACGAGCCGGCTGAGGCGTGGGAGCCTGACGAGCCGGCTGAGGCGTGGGAGCCTGACGAGCCGGCTGAGGCGTGGGAGCCTGACGAGCCGGCTGAGGCGTGGGAGCCTGACGAGCCGGCTGAGGCGTGGGAGCCTGACGAGCCGGCTGAGGCGTGGGAGCCTGACGAGCCGGCTGAGGCGTGGGAGCCTGACGAGCCGGCTGAGGCGTGGGAGCCTGACGAGCCGGCTGAGGCGTGGGAGCCCGACGAGCCGGCTGAGGCGTGGGAGCCTGACGAGCCAGCTGAGGCGTGGGAGCCTGACGAGCCAACTGAGGCGTGGGAGCCTGACGAGCCAACTGAGGCGTGGGAGCCTGACGAGCCGGCTGAGGCGTGGGAGCCTGACGAGCCGACTGAGGCGTGGGAGCCTGACGAGCCGGCTGAGGCGTGGGAGCCCGACGAGCCGGCTGAGGCGTGGGAGCCCGACGAGCCGGCTGAGGCGTGGGAGCCTGACGAGCCGGCTGAGGCATGGGAGCCTGACGAGCCAACTGAGGCGTGGGAGCCCGACGAGCTGGCTGAGGCTTGTGAGCCTGACGAGGCAGCTGAGGCATCCCCAGTTGCTGGGGCAGAGGCACCCGGACCCGACGTCAGCCCTCCAAAAATAAAAAAGACATAAAAAAATTCCCTGGTGACAGGTGTGCGTAACAATGAGCAGCCTGGCGACCTTGAGCGCCAGAGAGGGGGAGCGGGAGCAGACGTGACAGGATATCTGTTCAACCTGAAACTGAATTGCACCCACCTGGTGTGCCTGGTCTAAATCAGTCCCTGATTACACGAGGAAAACATAAAGAAGCAGTGGAACGATGTGGCTTCCATGTCCAGATTTGAATTTGAGGGGTCGAAGGTACACCACGGTGGCCATTTATGATTTACTTTATAAAACAGCATAATTACATACCATGTAATGTAGCACCTCTCTTACTCTACGTCTCTGCTTGATACTGTAGCAAAGCAGAACGTCTATTAGATTCTAATAAAGAGTTTGGAGTTGAAATGTTCATGACATTCTGATTGCAATTCTTCCTCTAGTTATATTCCCATTAGATTAGATATGTTTATATCGTTAGACTTCTGACGGTCTGTAAACCATGATTTATTATTGACTCTATCAAACAGCCACAGTGCAGTTTGCAAACCAGATCATCTAGAAGGTAATATCTACATATAGCTCCATACATAAACTGACATTTATTCTGTAGTGAACTGTGGGGTCAGAAGGCTGGCTGTGAGGAAAGTGTCTCTCTCAGCCACTGAATACACTGGCACTTTTAGATGGTTTCTGCTGATGTTTACACTAGTGTTTGTTTGTGTTGATGTTTACACTAGTGTTTCTGTTGATGTTTACACTAGTGTTTCTGTTGATGTTTACACTAGTGTTTCTGCTGATGTTTACACTAGTGTTTGTTTGTGTTGATGTTTACACTAGTGTTTCTGTTGATGTTTACACTGGTGTTTGTGTTTATGTTTGTGTTGATGTTTACACCAGTGTTTGTTTGTGTTGATGTTTACACCAGTGTTTCTGTTGATGTTTACACCAGTGTTTCTGTTGATGTTTACACGGGTGTTTGTGTTTATGTTTGTGTTGATGTTTACACCAGTGTTTGTGTTGATGTTTACACCAGTGTTTATGTTTCTGTTTACACTAGTGTTTGTTTGTGTTGATGTTTACACCAGTGTTTATGTTGATGTTTACACTAGTGTTTGTTTGTGTTGATGTTTACACCAGTGTTTATGTTGATGTTTACACCAGTGTTTATGTTTCTGTTGATGTTTACACTGGTGTTTGTGTTGATGTTTACACCAGTGTTTCTGTTGATGTTGATGTTTACACTGGTGTTTCTGTTGATGTTTACACTGGTGTTTGTGTTGATGTTTGCACTAGTGTTTCTGTTGATGTTTACACTAGTGTTTGTTTGTATTGATGTTTACACCAGTGTTTCTGTTTCTGTTGATGTTTACACTGGTGTTTGTGTTTATGTTTGTGTTGATGTTTACACCAGTGTTTATGTTGATGTTTACACTAGTTACCCTAGTGTTTATATTTGTGCTGATATTTACCCTAGTGTTTATATTTGGGCTGATGTTTACTCTAGTGTTAATATTTGTGCTGATGTTTACTCTAGTGTTTATATTTGTAATTATGTTTACTCTAGTGTTTATATTTGTGCTGATGTTTACTCTAGTGATTATATTTGTGCTGATATTTACCCTAGTGTTTATATTTGTGCTGATGTTTACTCTAGTGTTTATATTTGTGCTGATGTTTACTCTAGTGTTTATGTTTGGGTTGATATTTACCCTAGTGTTTGTGTTTGTTTTATGTTGATATTTACCCTAGTGTTTATAATAGTGCTGATGTTTACTATACTGTTTATGTTTGTCTACAAACTCCACCCGCCCTCCAAAACCTCTGCCAAAAAGCCTTCATCCAATGTGTTGTAGACATATCTACCCCCCACACAACACCTCAACCTCAAACTCCCAACACCAACTATCATAAACATGCTCCCTAACCCCCTTGCCATCAATACCCGCCTCCTACTGTACCAACCAACCAACCCCCTGGTAATTTGAATGTTAATCTCAAACAAACACACACTGCCCTGAATCTCTTTTATCAATCCCTACCAGTCTGTGTGCCCCAAAACTACCCACAACCACCCACCCTTCACGTCAAGAACCCTGTGTCTCTCATTGCCTCCCAGGCAGCACTTCAGTGATCTGCCTGCCTGCCTTCCTGTCACACTCCAAAGGTCCACGTGCCTCATGATTACTGTTCTATGTATAATAGGTAGCATTCATCATCCACTAGTGACAGGAAATGATGGAGGAGTCTGGGGCGCGGAATAAAACCCAGCGCCAGAGCACTAATCTCTTCTTCTCCTCTTTTCTTTCTCTGTTAATACAATGACATGCTCATATTCCTCCCATTAACACACTCATCCCCACTCCACTAATACAATGACATGCTCATATTCCTCCCATTAACACACTCATCCCCACTCCACTAATACAATGACATGCTCATATTCCTCCCGTTAACACACTCATCTCCACTCCACTAATACAATGACATGCTCATATTCCTCCCATTAACACACTCATCTCCACTCCACTAATACAATGACATGCTCATATTCCTCCCGTTAACACACTCATCTCCACTCCACTAATACAATGACATGCTCATATTCCTCCCATTAAAACACTCATCTCCACTCCACTAATACAATGACATGCTCATATTCCTCCCATTAACACACTCATCTCCACTCCACTAATACAATGACATGCTCATATTCCTCCCGTTAACACACTCATCCCCACTCCACTAATACAATGACATGCTCATATTCCTCCCGTTAAACACACTCATCTCCACTCCACTAATACAATGACATGCTCATATTCATCTCCCACTAATACAATGACATGCTCATATTCCTCCCATTAACACACTCATTCCCACTCCATTAATAGAATGACATGCTCATATTCCTCCCGTTAACACACTCATCCACACTCACATCCCTACAGTAAAGTGTGGGGATATAGAAGTTCATTTGTTACATTGTTGCCCCTGTCTTACCCCTTCCTTGTTTTAAGATAGCACCCCCTTCCTCCCTCCCTCTCTGTCTCCCTACCTCCCTCTCTGTCTCCCTCCCTCCCTCCCTCTCTGTCTCCCTCCCTCCCTCTCTGTCTCCCTACCTACCTTCCTCCCCCCTCTCTGTCTCCCTACCTCCCTCTCTGTCTCCCTCTCTGTCTCCCTACCTCCCTCTCTGTCTCCGTATCTACCTTCCTCCCTCCCTCTCTGTCTCCCTACCTACCTTCCTCCCTCCCTCTGTCTCCCTACCCCTTCCCTCTTTCTTTCCATCTCTCACCCTCTTCTACATATCCTTTTTGATCTTCCTCTATCCCCATCTTCCTCTATCCCCATATTCCATTATTCATTTTATTTTCACTTTTATTTTTCACATTCTGTCTTTCACAACCCTCTTTCTGCAGCTCCCCAGCTAATTTGAATCAAGCTGGAAATGGGGACGTTCAACCCTCCCTCCCTCCCTCCCTCCCTCCCTCCCCCTCCCTCCCCCTCCCTCCCTCCCTCCCTCCCTCCCTCCCTCCCTCCCTCCCTCCCTCCCTCCCTCCCTCCCTCCCTCCCTCCCTCCCTCCCTCCCTCCCTCCCTCCCTCCCTCCCAATGCATTGCAGCTCCTCCCTGCACCTTGCTCAGCAGCAGCCCCTCCCTCTATCTCTCTCCTCTCTATCTATCTCCTCTCTATCTCTCTCCCCTCTCCCTCTCTCCCCTCTCCCACTCTCTGTCTCACTCAGCTCGGTGCAGCATGTATGTTAGAGTGTCTGAGACACTGGAGCCTGTGTTTACATGCAAGCCTATCAGTGGAGGTGGATTTAGAGCATCTGGAGGATCCAGGCATCTCCCATGCTCCTCACCGGGGACTCACCTCCTTTTATCTCGCCTCGGGTATCCCATTTCTCCCTTTGAATCCTCCTTTCAATGGCCTCTTCAATCTCTGCCCTGCTCTCTGAGGCATTTTGGATTTCCTTGGCAACGTGGAGCAGCTTAAATTAGAATTCTGTGCATGACGGTCCTGGTAAGTAGCCTCCTCTGTCTGTTCTGTGGGTTTCCAGCACTGAGCCATAGAGGCAAGCTCATCATGGTGCATTGGTGGGGCAGAATTGGCAGGAAATTTTTTGTCTGGACAAATGGTATGTATTGAAAGGGGGAAAGGGAGAGCGAGAGAGAGAGAGAGAGAGAGAGAGAGAGGGAGGGAATGTTCAATGATCATTCTACTGAATACGATTCAGGACCAGGTTTGTTCTGTCACCTGGATGCTGCCATTTATTTAAATGTGTAAGAGCATACATGTAGGCTACTGTGTGTGTGTGTGTGTGTGTGTGTGTGTGTGTGTGTGTATGGTGTGTATGGTGTGTGTGTGTATGGTGTGTGTGTGTGTGTTTGCATTTGTGCACCGGTTTGTACCTGTATGTTGTGTGTGTACGGTGTGTCTGTCTCTGTGTATATTGTCTGTGTGTGTGTACGGGGTGTCTGTGTGTGTGTACGGGGTGTCTGTGTGTTATAGTACAGTGTGTGTCTGTGTGTGTACGGTGTGTACGATGTGTCTGTGTGTGTGTACAGTGTGTCTGTGTGTGAGTACGGTGTGTCTGTGTGTGAGTACGGTGTGTGTGTGTGAGTACGGTGTGTGTGTGTGTGTGAGTACGATGTGTGTGTGTGAGTACATGTGTGTGTGTGAGTACGATGTGTGTGTGTACGGTGTGTCTGTGTGTGTGTACGGGGTGTCTGTGTGTGAGTACGGTGTGTGTGTGTACGGTGTGTCTGTGTGTGTGTACGATGTGTCTGTGTGTGTACGGTGTGTCTGTGTGTGTGTACGGTGTGTGTGTGTGAGTACGGTGTGTGTGTGTGTGAGTACGATGTGTGTGTGTGAGTACGATGTGTGTGTGTGTGTGTACGGTGTGTCTGTGTGTGTGTACGGGGTGTCTGTGTGTGAGTATGGTGTGTGTGTGTACGGTGTGTCTGTGTGTGTGTACGGGGTGTCTGTGTGTTATAGTACAGTGTGTGTGTGTGCGGTGTGTCTGTGTGTGTGTACGGGGTGTCTGTGTGTGTGTACGGTGTGTCTGTGTGTGTGTACGGGGTGTCTGTGTGCGTGTACGGGGTGTCTGTGTGCTATAGTACAGTGTGTGTCTGTGTGTGTACGGTGTGTACAGTGTGCGGTGTGTCTGTGTATAACTGTTTCTCTTTGTGTGTGTGCATGAATGTCTCTGTATGTGAGTCTCTCATGTGCTCCCGTGTCCCTGCAGTCTCCATATGTATTTTAAAGGTGTGTCATATTGCTAGTGTAGGGGTGTGTGTGTGATGGAGCGTGCCTGCCGTGTGTTCCTGTCTGAGTGCTCCTCCACCACCATGCTTATTGTAGCGCCAACTAATCTGTCCTTGTTAGCACGCCTCTTTCTAAAGACCCTAAACACGTCGTCTAGCCTGACACTGATTTGCTTCCGGAGGTCAAACCTCATTCAATCACAATGAATTTGCTCTGTTCCCTCTGGGGTTGAAAGAATGGTGTTTCATTTCACCCACAGGTTCCAGGGAAGGCTTTTTGTCCCATTTGTATGTAGGTCAAACACCCCAGCCTCTCATCCGTTCTCTCTCTGTGTGTGTGTGTGTGTGTGTGTGTGTGTGTGTGTGTGTGTGTCTGTGTGTGTGTCTGTGTCTGTGTCTGTGTGTGTGTGTGTGTCTGTGTCTGTGTGCTTGTGTGTGTGTGTGTGTGTGTGTGTGTGTGTGTCTGTGTCTGCTGAGTCTGTGTGTGTGTGTGTGTGTGTGTGTGTGTGTGTGTGTGTGTGTGTGTGTGTCATCCTTTCATCCTTCCAGCCTGCATTATTTGCATCCCTCATAATTCTGCCCGGCTGCAGTGCTCTGGCACACAGTATAAATCTATAGAGACTCTTCTACCTCCTATAGATGTACAGTACAGCAGCTGCCTGCAAGCCACTAGCTGACACCTCTAGCTGGTGAAGTTGAGGCTGTTTTTGCTTAGAGACACACTACACTGTTGGTTACTGGACACGAGGCTCCCTAAGATATGCGAGACGGGGAAGAGACTTCTCTTCCACTGGTTTCACCCCACTGCTATTTTGTAACACTGTGAGACACAAAGATGCAAAAATGCAATGTTTCCTAAATTGCTTCCTAATCTAAAAAAATAATCCTATCCAACACTACCTAGTTCATCTCCTTCATCACTACCTAGTTCATCTCCTTCATCATTACCTAGTTCATCTCCTTCATCACTACCTAGTTCATCTCCTTCATCACTACCTAGTTCATCTCCTTCATCACTACCTAGTTCATCTCCTTCATCACTACCTAGTTCATCTCCTTCATCACTACCTATCATCTCCTTCATCACTACCTAGTCCATCTCCTTCATCACTACCTAGTTCATTTCCTTCATCACTACCTAGTTCATCACTACCTAGTTCATCTCCTTCATCACTACCTAGTTCATCTCCTTCATCACTACCTAGTTCATCTCCTTCATCACTACATAGTTCATTTCCTTCATCACTACCTAGTCCATCTCCTTCATCACTACCTAGTCCATCTCCTTCATCACAACCTAGTCCATCTCCTTCATCACTACCTAGTTCATTTCCTTCATCACTACCTAGTTCATCTCCATCATCACTACCTAGTTCATCTCCTTCATCACTACCTAGTTCATCTCCTTCATCACTACCTAGTTCATCTCCTTCATCACTACCTAGTTCATCTCCTTCATCACTACCTAGTCCATCTCCTTCATCACTACCTAGTTCATCTCCTTCATCACTACCTAGTTCATCTCCTTCAGCACTACCTAGTTCATCTCCTTCGACCCACATGCACCTCTATGTAGTATTGTTGTGTCAGTAGGATACATGTTGGCATCAGCAGCCTCTGAAACGGTAGAAACATGGTCCACTCATCTCACATCCAACTAGTCCCCTACACAAGCATATGTTGTAGGCCATTACATGAAATCTTTTTTCCTGTCTTCTCTAATATGTCATGATTATGAAGAACAAAATACAGAGGGAAACAAACAATCTAAACCTGAGATAGAGGTCACTTTGGAAATGTTGAAGAAACACAACATTGGGCTGAAAGGTTTCACCTGACACACAGGGTTACATTAATATACTGATAGAAAAGGGTTTGATCTGACTCACAGGGTTACATTAATATACTGATAGAAAAGGGTTTGATCTGACACACAGGGTTACATTAATATACTGATAGAAAAGGGTTTGATCTGACACACAGGGTTACATTAATATACTGATAGAAAAGGGTTTGATCTGACACACAGGGTTACTGACACACAGGGCTACAAATATACTGATAGAAACGGGTTTGATCTGACACACAGGGCTACATTAATATACTGATAGAAAAGGGTTTGATCTGACACACAGGGTTACATTAATATACTGATAGAAAAGGGTTTGATCTGACACACAGGGTTACATTAATATACTGATAGAAAAGGGTTTGATCTGACACACAGGGCTACATTAATATACTGATAGAAAAGGGTTTGATCTGACACACAGGGTTACATTAATATACTGATAGAAAAGGGTTTGATCTGACTCACAGGGCTACATTAATATACTGATAGAAAAGGGTTTGATCTGACTCACAGGGCTACATTAATATACTGATAGAAAAGGGTTTGACCTGAAACAGGGTTACATTAATATACTGATAGGGATTGTTTTCCTTCCAATATTCTGAAAATATGCACAACCAAATACTTCAAGAGTAAATTGATGCCTCCTCTACACATCAAAATAACAGAAATGAATATGTCTTTTAAAAACGTATGGATTGTGAGGTCAGAATGCTGCCGTAGAAAAAGGGACGACCATTCGTTATATGGTAAAGGAGTAAGATAGGAGGTTCTCTCTCCAGATGAAGCCAGAAAGGACAACCAAATATTACTGAAAGTAACTTACATACATACATACATACATACATACATAACACACATACATACATACATACATACACACACATACACACACACACACACACACACACACACACACACACACACACACACACACACACACACACACACACACAAACACACACACACACACACAAACACATACACATTTACACACACACACACACACACACACACAACACACACACACACACACACACACACACACACCACACAATACACTAAACATTAAGGGGGGGTGGTGAGACACACACACACACACACACACACACACACACACACACACACACACACACACACACACACACAGATAGATAGATAGATAGTACATACATACATAGGGACCCCAGAATAGTTGATCCTTTCAAAAGATACACACACACACTCACACTGTTCAAAAGTTTGAATAGGATCACTTAGAAATGTCACTGTTCAAAAGTTTTCACTTAGAAATGTCCTTTTTATTGAAAAATAAAAGTCCATTAAAATAACATCAAATTGATCAGAAATACAGTGTAGACATTGTTAATGTTGTAAATGACTATTGTAGCTGGAAGTGGCAGATTTCTTATGGAATATCTACATTTTGGCATACAGAGGCCCATTATCAGCAACCATCACTCGTGTTCCAATGGCACGTTGTGTTAGCTAATCCAAGTTTATGATTTTAAAAGGCTAATTGATTATTAGAAAACGTGCTGATTAAAGAAGCAACTAAACTGGCCTTCTTTAGACCAGTTGAGTATCTGGAGCATCAGCATTTGTGGGTTCGATTACAGGCTCAAAATGGCCAGAAACAAAGCACTTTCTTCTGAAACTCGTCAGTCTATTCTTGTTCTGAGAAATGAAGGCTATTCCATGCGAGAAATTGCCAAGAAACTGAAGATCTTGTACAACACTGTGTACTACTCCCTTCACAGAACAGCGCAAACTGGCGCTAACCAGAATAGAAAGAGGAGTGGGAGGCCCTGGTGCACAACTGAGCAAGAGGACAAGTACATTAGTGTCTAGTTTGAGAAACAGACGCCTCACAAGTCCTCAACTGGCAGCTTCAATAATTATGCAAAACAACAGTCTCAACGTCGACAGTGAAGAAGCGACTCTGGGATGCTGGCCTTGTAGGCAGAGTTCCTCTGTCCAGTGTCTGTGTTCTTTTGCCTATCTTAATATTTTATTTTTATTGGCCAGTCTGAGATATTTCTTTGTCTTTGCAACTCTGCCTAGAAGGCCAGCATCCCGGAGTCGCCTCTTCACTGTAGACTTTGAGACGTATTCCAGGTATTTTTGAAGGGTAATGAAACATTTTCCTCATTTGGATCTATGTTTGGGTCTCGCAGGGTGAAATGAGAAAGCAGAAGGTCTATAGTAGTGTTTGTATTGTTTGTGCTACAGCTTTAGGTTGATACATACAGTGTGTGTCACGATAACAAGGTGACAGTAGATATCAAACTACAGAACATCGATGCCACATGAAATGTGGGGCTTTCACATCGTGACTGAGCGAGTGATTAAAACCACGACGGTTACCTGGCAACACGTTACTGTCGGTGGTCTCATGTAACAATCTATGAAACCTTCATAAACACTCTTCTCCAATTAGTCTTGCCACTCTTTAGCAAGCTCATCTGTTCAAGCACAATGTCAACACGTGATTCCTTATAATAAGTACAGCAGCACGCACATGATCTGGATATCAGGCTCATTCATATCAATGATGTGCAGTAGAAACGTACTGGAACAATAGAATGTTCATTAAGTACCGCTGAAGGCAGGACAATGTGTGTGAGCGCCACAGCGCCCCCTGGTTGTTTCAATACACTCACTGTTCATAGGCTACTACTGTTCGCTGATGTATGAGCCTATTGTGGGCCGCTGCTGTCTTTAAACATGCGATTGGCTCAACCGTGACATATCAGACAGGAAGTCATCACTCATCACTGTTTTGACTCTGTAAGTAGATGTGTCTCACACATCCTCTCAGACCACACAGAGATGCTACAGAGATGCGGTCATGGTATAATGATTGTCTATAGCCTTGCTGTTACATTGTTCTCCTGGCCTATAGTGGTCATATGAAGGGTCTATTCTGAATGTACACCTCAGGGTCTTGGTACTTAAACTGAACCCAATAACCATGGGCTCTTTCTCCCATTTAACCTGTGTAATTGATTGTGTTGTCTGTACAGTTGGGTAGCATGTAAGCACTGGGAACGCCAATCTATATGCAGTTCTAAGATTGATAATTGCACTTTGATCGATTTGATTCAAATGGGAATGTTTTAACTATCTAGCAGAGGATGCCTCCATAGCGCCCTACTTGGCTTTTAACAGGATGGAAAACCAAATAGTGGTTAAGGTTGAGGACAATGCAGACGATGGCTGCACACAGTCTCTCTGGTGGTCTGACTGGTCATTACAGTAGTGAGGCGGTTCACTAGCCCCACTTCTGTTACACACAAGACGGAATAGAATGCAAGTCATCAACAAGCCATGACTAGTTCAACTCTTGACACGCAAAAAAAACAGATCTATAGATTAACATGTACACTGTAGGCCAACTTCCTGTTCAACAGTCCATCCACACCGCCCATCTCTTCCATTGTGTGACCCTGTTGTGAGCAGTAGCTTTTCATGTAAATCAAGTCTGTGCCAAGGATATTTAGTCTGCCTGTCCTGTACACTAGTCCTCGGTGAGATATGGGGGGAAGTCAGAGAGTGAATGGAGCTACAGAATGCTGTAATAGTGATGTGGAAGGATGGACGGATTATAATCTCAACAGGAAGAGTGTTAAGGATGCTGCTGAAACCACAGCATTGCAGTAAACAGATGTAGGATCTTAATTTGGTCACACTTTTATTGCTGAAAATGTTCCTGCAAAGCAGGAAATAAAAATGGTTGTGTATTCAAGGTTTAAAAGTTTCTATACATTTCAGATTCAATTTTGGATTGACAAAAATGATTCATTGTAATCCACATAATAATTAATGTGAGTATCCCAAAGTTTACAGATCTATGATTTTCCCTAAAAAATCTATCAGCCAGGACAAAAATGTCCATTAATTGTAATCCACATAATAATTCAGACAGACACTTCCTGTTGCTGCAGGATTATTTTCCTGCTGTAGCAAAGTTGCTCAAATTAAGATCCTAAATATGCAATGGTTCCTTCCTGTCAGGGAGACCGTTAAGACAGACAGTCGGACCACATGACAGGACCGCAGTGCAGGCAGGAGGGACGGGTGAGACAGACAGACAGACAGACAGACAGACAGACAGACAGACAGACAGACAGACAGACAGACAGACAGACAGACAGACAGACAGACAGACAGGTCAGATCAGATCAGATCAGTCACGGGGTAGCCTACTCAATCTTGCTCTCTACAAATGTATTCACAAGGTCACAGTGGCGCTTCGCTGCAGCAGCCTCTCCCATTTAAATGTAATCATAACAGCTTTATGTAAAATATGATCCAGGCATGGTGGAGGATGTGGTTTGATTCTCCCCTGACTCCTACACTCCACCGGCTCTATAATGCAGTGATCTTTGCATATTCTAAAACAAAGTGTGGGCTCCCGAATAAACACTCCTCCTGCCCATTTGTTGTAATTGTCACTGTGAATATTTAGGGAAGTATTGGCTAGAGTGAGCTATATCAGCTAAATGAATATGAGAACGAAGATAGCTGGTGGTAATTATTATACGGGCGATTTGGGATGAAAAAATCTCCCAGAATCGTCCATTGTGCTGTCCATAAAGGGCCTTAAGAAGCTTGGCCGGTGGAAAATTGCCTTCAGGATTGCATTGAGCCACAGTTTTCAATTCTACTGAAACTTGGATCCCTGTTGATACAGAGGGGAAAAGGTTTGTGTAATTACCAGCTTAGGCTGCTGCTATAGCGGGGAATCTCCAAGAGGAATGGTGTTAATGAGGAAAGAAGCACATCCCTTTACAGAATTATTATTAGACATTCAGTCAGAGCAGAGAGAGACAGATCTGTGTGGAAATATGACCAATTAGACTCGGCGCAGGCTTTGCACCGCAAGTCATTTCATACAGAACAAAGCACCCAAATGAAGTGAAACCAACCGAACAGCGACCATTACAATGTGTTCAGCACTCGTACAGGGATGTGTCATGCAGCACCATTTTCTGCACATTACATAACGAGCTGATGTTCTTACAGATCAGATATTCTATTTGGGTTTTTCACATTTCAGGTATTCTTCGTCTGGTGCGTTCCAGTTCCTTCAACACAACAGGGTATTAGAACAGAGTGTAGCTAATTACGTAAGACGTCTTACTTACTAGTCCCTATGTACTGTACATTGGAGCAGGCCTATTGGTGGTAGTGGTGGGATATCCTTGTAGGGCCAAGTCCAATGGATAAGCATGACAGAGGCATAGATTAACAGCAGTGGAGGCTGGTGACTTGAAAAATGGAGGAGGATGGGAGACCCACGGTGTAGGAGCGGACCGCACGGAAACGACAGTGTGTTTCCAAAATCGTCAAAGACGTATTATTTTAACCTATGTGATTACGTGTTATCATCTTTGCTAAGTAAATACCGGAGGAAAGTGGAAAGCCTACTTGAGCGCACGTGGAAAAATGCGCTGCGTCAACATCTCTCTTTAATCAACATTTTTTTGGATGATGCGATGGAAGTTATCTAATCATTTGGAATTGTTTTCCCAGAAAAGACAGTCGATAACGTTCAATATGTTCAGCAAGTAAAACATTGTAAAGTGCAATTACCTCTGAAAGCTCCTTATCGTTGCCCTTGTTGGCAGAACTTTCCCTTTCCCCATGTCCTCTATCGACGCAGCTTTTTCCCAGAAGCTTGAATCTGACGTGGGCATTTATATGCTCCCAGGTTTTGTTTTGCCGTTTAGCTGAACGATCGATGTTCTTCAGGTCACTGTACCCACCATTCCACCAAGGCTCAGACTGTCCAAAAAGCGGGCGAGCAATACAGGCTTTGATGACAGGCTCCCTGTTTAACCAGCTATACTTTCGAAACCAGTTGGTTTTGAACAGAGGTCAGAGGTCAACCTTTGCTTTAAATTTGCACCTTTTCTGTGTAGCCCAGCGAATGAAAGGGGTTCTTCAACAAAACGTCCACAACATTTTCGTCAGTGTTGGCCATTCTACCATTCTGGTAGAATTTGTATTTATAAATTGCACTAACTCGACACAAAAATGTAGTTTTAAAACTAAGAAAATAATGTATAATATACCTCCTCCGTCTCCTGTAATTTGAAAAAAACTAATTTGAATTGAATAATATCCCCAAAATGCTCAAATATCACTTTTCCTCTCTATCCAACAATGTCACAAAGCTTCTCAACACATTGAACCCCCATAATGCTCTGTGGCACAATCCCAATACAACACTAGGTTAATTCTCTGACTATAATTCTGTGATTGGATGGACAACATGTCAATTCATGCTGCAAAAGCTTTGATTGGTTGCAGGACGTACTCCGGAAGTGGTCATAATTAGGGGTGAGGCCTATGAGCCTCCTAGGTTTTGTATTGAATTCAATGTAGCCAGAAGAGGACGGAAGCTAGCTGTCCTCCGGCTACACCATGGTGCTACAGTACTGTTGACGTTACTGTAGACCTTCACTGTAGACCTTCATTATAATCAATTATTTGGTGACATATGAATATATTTAGCATAGTTTTATCTAAAAATTATAACTTTTAAATGTTTCTAATGATTTTATTTGTAAGAAATTGGTCCTCCCCTTCCTCCTCTGAGGAGCCTCCACCAACTAACAGTAACCGCATATTGTTTTGTTGTTAATTCTACAAAGTAATCAGTAATTTACACTAAAAAGTCATATTCAGAGTATTTAAATGATGGAGAATTAGCCTACATGAGCAGGGGCCACTTGGAGGACATTTTCGGGGTCCCTGTGTCTTCAGATTCACGGACACCCAAATATCACCTGAGTATATTTTAACATGGCCTGTGGATTAACCAGACACACCATTTCTCTTATTAGTAGTAATCATTTGCCATTGACCTTGAAACATGTTATCATAATGGGGAACCATTAACTTGAAGAGCATATCAAGATATTATTTCTGAATCAGAAGGTATAACACAAGCTCTCTGGTAGGAGCTCAGCTCTTCGAATCCCCCCAGCCTAGTTTTGCTATCTTCACTTCAGTGTGCAAGGGCTTATTCTGTGGGATTCAAGGCTGCAGATAGAAACGATTTGCAAAGCTGGTAAAATCCCCTATTCTGCAAGACAGAGAACAATGGCTCTTCTATTAACACTCCATTTCTGTCTGGATGTGCTGTGACATTGTGCCCTAACAAATCAGCCCACGGGGGAATCCCAATGTGGTCGTAGTATAAAACGTGTTCTTCTCCTTTCCTGCACCAGCACTGACTGGAAAAAGTGAAAGCAATCATGATATGGAGGCATTCAATACTTAGCTTTCACTTTCCACATGTTGTCAGATCAGCCGAGAAAAGGAGATGAGGAAGCCTCTTTAGACTATTGGGACCAACTGCTGTCTGGTTGCCATGGCAGCGGACAGTCTTTCCAAGTGTTCTGTGTCTGAGATCCAGTAACCAATTGTAGTTCTTGCTCTGGCAGTTCCTCCCATGGTACACATACATTAGAGAAAAAGACAGACCCCTAAAATAGTCCCAATCCAATATCATAGACAAGCAACCAGGACGTTGAAACCGTTGGCGTAAACATGAATTTGAACTGAGATCACTTTTCAATCCAGTAGCAGCCGGGGAGGCTTTCACCTAAACAAACCTACATGTACATAATACAACAATACAACCTCGTACCCTAGTACAGTGACTCGGTACCGGTACTACTTGTATATAGCCTGTATATAGCCTCATTAATGTTATTTTATTGTGTTACTGTTACATTTTTATCTATTTGTTAATGTTCTTTCGTTTTAACTGCATTGTTTGGAAAAGGCTCGTAGGTAAGCATTTCACGGTAAAGTCTACCTACACTTGTTGTACTGAATTTGGCGCATGTGACAAATAACATTTGATTTGATTTGTGTTGTGTGGTTGGAGCCCTGTGTTCCAAGCTGTCAATTTTATCCCCTTGCTTTGTGTGTTCTCTAGAGTAGGTGTGCCTGCTTCGGGTCCCCTTGCTTGTGGGTGAGTCTAGAGTAGGCGTGCCTGCTCAGATCTCCTTGTTTTGTGTGTTCTCTAGAGTAGGTGTACCTGCTCGGGTCCCCTTGCTTTGTGTGTTCTCTAGAGTAGGTGTGCCTGCTCGGGTCCCCTTGTTTTGTGTGTTCTCTAGAGTAGGTGTGCCTGCTCGGGTCCCCTTGCTTTGTGTGTTCTCTAGAGTAGGTGTGCCTGCTCGGGTCCCCCCTTGCGGGTCCCCTTGCTTTGTGTGTTCTGTGTTCTTTGTGTGTTCTCTAGAGTAGGTGTGCCTGCTCGGGTCCCCTTGCTTTGTGTGTTCTCTAGAGTAGGTGTGCCTGCTCGGGTCCCCTTGCTTTGTGTGTTCTCTAGAGTAGGTGTACCTGCTCGGGTCCCCTTGCTTTGTGTGTTCTCTAGAGTAGGTGTGCCTGCTCGGGTCCCCTTGCTTTGTGTGTTCTCTAGAGTAGGTGTGCCTGCTCCCCGGGTCCCCTTGCTTTGTGTGTTCTCTAGAGTAGGTGTGCCTGCTCGGGTCCCCTTGCTTTGTGTGTTCTCTAGAGTAGGTGTGCCTGCTCGGGTTCCCCTTGCTTTGTGTGTTCTCTAGAGTAGGTGTGCCTGCTCTCGGGTCCCCCTTGCTTTGTGTGTTCTCTAGAGTAGGTGTACCTGCTCGGGTCCCCTTGTTTTGTGTGTTCTCTAGAGTAGGTGTACCTGCTCGGGTCCCCTTGCTTTGTGTGTTCTCTAGAGTAGGTGTGCCTGCTCGGGTCCCCTTGCTTTGTGTGTTCTCTAGAGTAGGTGTGCCTGCTCGGGTCCCCTTGCTTTGTGTGTTCTCTAGGTCCCCTTGCTTTGTGTGTAGGTGTACCTGCTCGGGTCCCCTTGCTTTGTGTGTTCTCTAGAGTAGGTGTACCTGCTCGGGTCCCCTTGCTTTGTGTGTTCTCTAGAGTAGGTGTGCCTGCTCGGGTCCCCTTGCTTTGTGTGTTCTCTAGAGTAGGTGTGCCTGCTTGCTTTGGTGTCCCTGCTCTTTGCTTTGTGTGTTCTCTAGAGTAGGTTGCCTGCTGTCCGGGTCCCCTTGCTTTGTGTGTTCTCTAGAGTACACATTGCTTTGTGTGTTCTCAAGTACCTGCTCGGGTCCCCTTGCTTTGTGTGCCTGCTCGGGTCCCCTGCCACTCCCCTTGTTTTGTGTGTTCTCTAGACCTGCTCGGGTCCCCTTTGCTTTGTGTGTCTCTAGGAGTAGGTGTGCACTCAAATCTCGGGTCCATCACTGTTTTAGAGTAGGTGTGTCGGGTCCCCTTGCTTTTGGTTCTCTAAGTAGGTGCTCCTCGGGTTGGAGTAGGTGTGCCTGCTCGGGTCCCCTTGCTTTGTGTTTTTCTCTAGAGTAGGTGTAAAGGGGCCTTGTCTGTGGTTAAATAGAGTATTGTACCTATCGGGTCCCTTGCTTTGTGTGTAATGAGAAAAGAGCACAGAGTCCCCTTGTTTTGTGTGCATTAGAGATGCAACCCCATGTCTCGGGTCCCCTTGCTTTGTGTGTTCCCTGAAGAGTAGGTGTGCCTGCTCGGGTCCCCTTGTTTTGTGTGTTCTCTAGAGTAGGTGTGCCTGCTCAATGAGGTCCCCTTGCTTTGTGTGTTCTCTAGAGTAGGTGTGCCTGCTCGGGTCCTTTTTTGTGTGTTCTCTAGAGTAACTTCGGATCTCCAGCTTTGTGTGTTCTCTAGAGTAGGTGTGCCTGCTCGGGTCCCCTTGCAGTGTGTTTTAGAAAATGTGCCTGCTTGAAATCCCCTTTTTTGTGATGTTTGTGAAATTTGAGAATATTTATTGATTGTGCTCTAGAATCTGCTCGGGTCCCCTTGCTTTGTGTGTTCTCAAGGTGTCCAGGTTTTTTTGTGTTCAACTAACAGATTCTCAGGTCCCCTTGCTTTGTGTGTTCTCTAGAGTAGGTGTGCCTGCTCTTGCTTTGTGGTCCCCTTGTTTTGTGTGTTCTCTAGAGTAGGTGTGCCTTCGGGTTCCTTGCTTTGTGTGTTCTCTAGAGTAGGTGTGCCTGCTCGGGTCCCCTTGCTTTGTGTGTTCTCTAGAGTAGGTGTGCCTGCTCGGGTCCCCTTGCTTTGTGTGTTCTCTAGAGTAGGTGTGCCTGCTCGGGTTTATTGCTTTGTGTGTTCTCTGAGAGTAGGTGTGCCTGCTCGGTATCCCCTTGCATGTGTTCTCTAGAGTAGGTGTGCCTGCTCTGGGTCCCCTTCTTTGTGTGTTCTCTAGAGTAGGTGTGCCTGCTCAGATCTCAGTTCGTTGAGATGTTCCTCACTTGGATCGGGTCCCCTTCATTAGCTTCACTCAAATCTATTAGCATATCCATCACTGTTTTAAAGGGGGAAAGGCCCATTGGAACAGGCTCCTGTTGGAGGTCTAGGTGGATCTACAGTCAGTCATGATGGACTGATACCTAGTCTTTTGTATTTCCCATTTGTGGTAGGCACTAGTAAAAGTATCATTGAGATGTGAGGCTAACTCACAGGTTAAATAAGTGTATTGAATACCTAATTCATTCCCTTCATCTGTTTGTGGTATCATGAGGTGAAAAGAGCACAGAAAAGGAATCATGCAAAAGCATTGAGATGCAACCCCATGTCATTGAAAAGCTCCCTGAAAGAGCATTGAGATGCAACTCATTGTCCATGAAGGATCGTTGAGGAGCTAACAGATTAGCTTCAGGCGTACAGAGTCATTGAGATTAGATAAGAGAAGACAGATCGAGACAGTTCTAACTCATTAGCAATGAGCTCTAATTTAGGCTAACTCATTTCTCATGGTATTAAAATCAACCTGCTGCTAACATGCAAAGTGTACTTTTTTTTATCAAGTATCATTAATAAGGCTAACTCAGCTTTTCATTTTGCGCAATCTTGAGATGTGAGCCTAACACATTTTGACAGTATTTTGAAAATGTTGAAATAAGCTTTGAAATTATCTTTGTTGTGATGGTTTGTGAAATTTGAGAATATTTATTGAGATTTTGGCTCAATCTGTCTGTATTACAGTATCATTTTAAGGCTAAGTATTTCAACATCAAGGTATTACAGAGTTTTTTTCCGTTTTAACTAAAAAAAAAATAAAGCTCAAAGTCAACTTTTACAGTATCATTGAGATGTGAGGAAACTCATTAGCTTCATGGATTACTAAATCATTGAGATGTGAGGCTAACTCATTAGCTTCGGTATTACAGTATCATTGAGATGTGAGGCGTTTTAACTTCAAAAATAAAGCTAATTCAAGCTTCATAAGTAATTGAGAGTTGTAACTCATTAGGTATTGGGACTTCATGAGATACCTAATTATTAGCTTCATGGTATTACAGTACATTGAGATGTGAGGCTAACTCATTATTGGGGCTAACTCATGGTATTACAGTACAGTATCATTGAGATGTGAGGCTAACTCATTATTACTTCATGGTATTACAGTATCATTGAGATGTGAGGCTAACTCATTAGCTTCATGGTATTACAGTATCATTGAGATGTGAGGCTAACTCATTAGCTTCATGGTATTACAGTATCATTGAGATGTGAGGCTAACTCATTAGCTTCATGGATATCATTGAGATGTGAGGCTAACTCATTAGCTTCATGGTATTACAGTATCATTGAGATGTGAGGCTAACTCATTAGCTTCATGGTATTACAGTATCATTGAGATGTGAGGCTAACTCATTAGCTTCATGGTATTACAGAATCGTTGAGATGTGAGGCTAATTCATTAGCTTCATAGTATTACAGTACAGTATCGTTGAGATGTGAGGCTAACTCATTAGCTTCATGGTATTACAGTATCATTGAGATGTGAGGCTAACTCATTAGCTTCATGGTATTACAATATCATTGAGATGTGAGGCTAACTCATTAGCTTCATGGTATTACAGTATCATTGAGATGTGAGGCTAACTCATTAGCTTCATGGTATTACAGTATCGTTGAGACGTGAGGCTAACTCATTAGCTTCATGGAATTACAGTATCATTGAGATGTGAGGCTCATTGATGGATGTATCATTGAGATGTGAGGCTAACTCATTAGCTTCATGGTATTACAGTATCATTGAGATGTGAGGCTAACTCATTAGCTTCATGGTATTACAGTATCATTGAGATGTGAGGCTAACTCATTAGCTTCATGGTATTGGTCATTGAGATGTTACTCATTAGCTTCATGGTATTACAGTATCATTGAGATGTGAGGCATTGAGATGAGGCTAACTCAACCTGACTTATTGGTTACACTTCATGTAGCTTCATGGTATTACCTGAGATTGCTAACTCATTAGATGGTATTACTTTTGATTTATTTAGATGGGATTCATTTTAATAACTGTCTCTAAGTATTATTTGGTCCAATAATTTGAGTAATTTGGTAAAGGAATTTTGAAGCAGGAAAGTATGAATTAGAAGTATCAACCTCTTTTAATACCTGGTTTTCACTGATAGGCATAGCAGAATTGCTGCCTGTAAAATCAATATTTTTCTTGCCTTGAAGGTCAGTCACTATGTTACCAATTTGTGTGGAAGGGGAAGAGAAATAACAACATCCAACACGTTGTTTGCGTTTTGTGTTCCGACAAGTGGAAATGTGGAAATATGTTGTGTGCTGACGGTGTTCCCATTTCTCTGTTACAAAGTCAAACAAAATCCTTCATACTTCGTGTGTTGTGAATGATTGAAAACATGTAGTGAATGATTGACAACTATCCTTATTTGCACAGCTGACACAATAGGCCAAGTTGTCTCATCTATAGTATGTTGTGTAAGGTTGTTTGCTATAGTTAGTTTTGAATATTTTGCCTTGAATAGTTTTCTTTGAATAGATAGCCTTGAATATTAAACATTGAATAGCTGGCCTTGAATAGTTAGCATTGAATAGTTAGCATTGAATAGTTAGCATTGAAAAGTCACTGGTCATAATAACAACCCCCACCCGTAGCACGCCAGCAGGAATATCTCACTGGTCATCCCCAAAGCCAACATCTCCTTTGACCGCCTTTCCTTTCAGTTCTCTGCTGCCAATGACGGGAACGAATTGCAAAAATCGCTGAAGTTGGAGACTTATATCTCCCTCACTAACTTTAAGCATCAGCTATCTGAGCAGCTTACCGATCACTGCACAGCCCATCTGTAAATAGCCCATCCAATCTACCCGCCTCATCCCCCATATTGTTTTTATTTACTTTTTTTCTCTTTTGTACACCAGTATTTCTACTTGCACATCATCATCTGCACATCTATCACTCCAGTGTTAGTTTGCTAAGTTGTAATTACTTCGCTACTTTGGCCTATTTATTGCCTTACCTCCTCACGCCATTTGCACACACTGTATATAGACTTTTTCTGTTGTGCTATTGACTGTACATTTGTTTATTCCACATGTAACTCTGTGGTGTTGTTTGTGTCACACTGCTTTGCTTTATCTTGGCCAGGTCGCAGTTGTAAATGAGAACTTGTTCTCAACTGGCCTTCCTGGTTAAATAAAGATGAAATGAAAAAAAAAAATAGTTGAATAGCCTTGAATAGTTAGCATTGAATAGTTAGCCTTGAATAGTTAGCATTGAATAGTTAGCCTTGAATAGTTAGCCTTGAAAAATGAGGCTGAATAGGTCATAGAATAGTATTTGCATTGAATTTATTATAGCATTGATCCCCAATAGCCAAGACAGCAGCTACTCTTCCTGGGGTCCAGCAAAATTAATTGAATAATTATACAATTTAAAAAAACATTACTTGAATACATCCACAACTTGAACAGTTAATTGAATAGTTGCCTGAACATTAAGCCTTGAATAGTTAGCATTGAATAGTTAGCCTTGAATAGTTAGCATTGAATAGTTAGCCTTGAATAGTTAGCATTGAATAGTTAGCCTTGAATAGTTAGCCTTGAACATTAAGCCTTGAATAGTTGGCATTGAATAGTTAGCCTTGAATAGTTAGCATTGAATAGTTAGCCTTGAATAGTTAGCCTTGAAAAATGAGGCTCATAGGTCATAGAATAGTATTTGGATTTATTATGGTAGCCAAGACAGCAGCTACTCTTCCTGGGGTCCAGCAAAATTAAGGGAATTATACAATTTAAAAAAACATTATAATACATATCCACAACACATTAAGTGTGTGTGTGCCACTACTCTACTACCACATATCTACAATACATAATTTTGTTATGTGTGTGTGTGTGTGTGTGTGTGTGTGTGTGTGTGTGTGTGTGTGTGTGTGTGTGCATGAGTCTGTGCCTGTTTCTTCACAGTCCCCGCTGTTCCATAAGGTGTATTTTTATCTCTTTTTTAAATAAAAATGTACCGCTTGCATGAGTTACTTGATGTGGAATAGAGTTCAATGTAGTCATGGTTCTATGTGGTTCTGTATAGACAGGGAATGTGTAGACATTCACAGTGTATGGACCACTCCCTGTGATAACCAGCTTCCTTGCTCAGCTGCATCTTACAGGGGAGAGAGAGGGGGAATGGATGGTAGAGAGAAAAATGTGTCAGAATGTGATGAGAACGAGAGGTCCAGAGAGGAAAGGGAGGAAGGTCCACTGTGATTCCTCCCAAGGTCATTATTAAGAGGACATGAGAGAGGGATGGAGAGACAGGGGAGAGAGGGATGGAGAGACAGATGGAGAGACAGGGAGAGAGGGATGGAGTGACAGGGAGAGAGGGATGGAGAGACAGGGAGAGAGAGATGGAGAGACAGGGAGAGAGGGATGGAGAAACAGGGAGAGAGTGGGATGGAGAGACGGAGAGAGAGATGGAGAAACGGAGAGAGAGATGGAGAGACGGAGAGAGAGATGGAGAGACAGGGAGAGAGGGATGGAGAGACAGGGAGAGAGAGATGGAGAGACGGAGAGAGAGATGGAGAAACAGGGAGAGAGGGAGGTGGAGACAGGGAGAGAGGGATGGAGAGACAGGAGAGAGGGATGGAGATGGAGGAGACGGAGAGAGAGATGGAGAGACAGGGAGAGAGGGATGGAGAGACAGGGAGAGAGGGATGGAGAGACAGGGAGAAAGGGATAGAGAAACAGGGAGAGAGGGAGGTGGAGACAGGGAGAGGGATGGAGGAACAGGTTCTATGTGGTTCTGTATAGACAGCGAATGTATAGACATTCACAGTGCAGTGGACCACTCCCTGTGATAACCAGCTCTTGCTCAGCTGCATCTACCAGGAGAGAGAGGGGGTGGATGGTAGAGAGAAAAATGTGTCAGAATGGGATGAGAACGAGAGGTCGAGAGGAAAGGGCTAGCAGTCCTACAACTGCAGGAGAGAGGAGGAAGAGGAAGATCCACTGTGCTTCCTCCCAATGTCATTATTAAGAGGACATGAGAGAGGGATGGAGAGACAAGGAGAGAGGGATGGAGAGACAGGGAGTGAGAGATGGAGAATCAGGGAGAGAGAGAGGTGGAGAGATGGAGGTGGAGACAGGAAGAGAGGGATGGAGAAACAGGGAGAGAGGGATGGAGAGACAGGGAGAGAGAGAGATGGAGAAACAGGGAGAGAGGGATGGGAGAGAGACAGGAGAGAGGGATGGTGAGACAGGGAGAGAGGGAGGTGGAGACAGGGAGAGTGGAGAATGGGAGAGAGGGAGGAGAGAATGGGAGAGAGGGATGGAGAAACAGGGAGAGAGGGATGGAGAAACAGGGGAGAGAGGGATGGTGAGACAGGGAGAGAGGGATGGAGAGATGGAGAGAGGGAGGTGGAGACAGGGAGAGAGGGATGGGAGAGACAGGGAGAGAGGGATGGAGAGACAGGGAGAGAGGGAGGTGGAGACAGGGAGGAGGGATGGAGAGACAGGGAGAGAGGCAGGGAGAGGGGGATGGAGAGACAGGGAGAGAGGCAGGGAGAGGGGGATGGAGAGACAGGGAGAGAGGCAGGGTGAGAGAGATGGAGATGGAAACAGAGAGAGAGGTAGGTGGAGAGAGGGGTTGAATTTCCTGTTTTTATGGGTTGAATTTCCTCCAAAGTGGAAAGAAATGAGATCATGCACTAAACTCCAATACAAACATGCAAAGTGATTTGAGACAGAAAGCAACATTGGTAATGGGTTCTCTTGTCATTTTAATTTTAAGGGTTATTTCAATTACATTGTTTGGTTTATTTCTGCCCATGTAAAATAACAAATAAAAATACAAACATTTGCAAGTGAATCCCGGATGACATAACTCAGTAAAATATCCTGTAACCCTTCTCTCACTGCAACATATTTTCACAGGAAGACGAAACATCAAATAAGACTGCATGACTTTAGGTTAGGATACAACTAAAGCACCAAAGCACAGCAATGCCTTTCATCCACACGTCCATGTTATTGTCTGGACATGCAGTGGGCGACAGGCTACGTTTACACAGGCAGCCCAATTCTGATCTTACGCCCAGTTACGCCCAGTTATGAGTTGGTCAAAAGAACAATTCTTCGCAAAAGATCAGAATTGGTGTGCCTGCGTAAATGCAGCCTTAGTCATGTGTTAGCGAGTTGTTATTCCAGACCCCTTTGACTCATTGTGTTTGGCATTTCATCACAGTTCAGAATGACGTCACAACATTTACATTCAAGTGCTTTTATCAGTTCAAATATCAACATGTCTCCTTCGTCCTTTTTATTTTCCTCGGCTGTTAGACTGATGTCCTGTCTGGGCTCGATGAAGACCAGCCATTTTGTCTATCAGATGTTAAAAATAAACAATCTCTAAAGCTTTGCATGGAACAAAATGTTATGTTTGTCATGTTAGTTTCTTTTCTTCCCCATGTGCTGGTATTTTTTTGTGTGTTAAGATTATTGCGTATTAGTTCGATGTTTGATAGATGTTTGATTGTGTGGAATATTCCAAACCCTCAATTAGCATCAGTGAGATTTCACAGTCATTAACCCAATATATTCATGAACCCAAGGTTCAATTCTCATCTATATTGTGTGGCATATTCCAAACCCTCAATTAGGTTGGGTGGAGGTCTGTGAATGCTTTTAAACCAACCTGATCTATCCATTCACAAGCCACACAATAATACTGTATGGTGAAAGGTTGAAACATGTTCTTGCAGTTTGAAACCAACAGAGTAGATTTTGTTGTATTACAGGAGTTGTTGTATTACAGGAGTTGTTGTATTACAGGAGTTGTTATATTACAGGAGTTGTTGTATTACAGGAGTTATACTGTCACTATACAACCCTTTGAAAAATGTGAATTTAGATTGGAGGAGAAATGTAGAAGACAGTTAGACCTACTGGGTCGCTGGTCCTGCTAAAAGAACAGTCCCAACTGTTCTAATGGCAGTACTTTCTCCCCGTCTGGCATTTGTAAGGTGTAATTTGTGTTACCACACTGCTACCAGCAGAATCCCTCTCATCCTACTGTCACGTCTGTTTTGTTAATCGTACAACTATGTGACACAAGTTGCGCAAAGAGCGATACTATCGAGCACTTCCGCCGAACAATTGAAGCACTCTTGAAAACCCATTATGTGTTGCAGAGAATGAGCTCCCTCACTTCTCATCTGTGTGAGTTCAAGCTGTTTATATGCTGATTCAGTACCACCACTTATCAGCAGTGACGACATGCCGGCTCTCTGGCAGGAGACTGTTTCTGTTCCACTTGATACTTCCATTCATACTCGACAACCTGGACAGCTTTGTACAACTCTCTACTGTACACTCATCATTTTGCTCCTCTCGCTGGGGGAAACCCAGTCCAGGTAGAGCTGTGGTACTGATCTAGTGCGTAGTACTACTGGCGTATTATACTTTCATTAAACTGTAATGGAGTGTTTCTCAGAAATACCTGAAAAACAGATGTCTGTCGATCAAAGTGAAATACTTCCTAGAGTATTTATCTTTTGAGAACGATCGGAGACCACAGAAATGTTTAATAACAATGGTTAGCTTACTACTTCATCAACCACATAAACCATGAAATCTTACTGTACTGCCCAGTGGTTAAATATGATGTCGACCGCAGCCACTCTTGGAAGCCAAATGCAGCATGTGCCATAGAACTAGAATCCATAGAACAAGCCTCCCTATTCAAGTCAATGATGGCATAATGGGTGGATTATATTTCTATGGTATGTGCCACATAGTTTTGGTTACTGCGGTTACCGTGGTCCTGGAGAAAAATGGAACCTTTGATCATTCGTTTATGTCCAGGAATCTGTCCCTGGAGAAATGTACAGTCTAGTGAACATGTTTAGACCCTGGAGAAATGTACGGTCTAGTGAACATGTTTAGTATCTGTCCCTGCTTAGAGAAATGTACAGTCTAGTGAACATGTTTAGTCCCTGGAGAAATGTACAGTCTAGTGAACATGTTTAGTAGACAGTCTAGTCCCTGTTTGGAGAAATGTACAGTCTAGTGAACATGTTTTCCCTGGAGAAATATCCTAGTGAACTGGATCCCTGGAGAAATGTACAGTCTAGTGTTTACATGTTTAGTATCTGTCCCTGGAGAAATGTACAGTCTAGTGAACATGTTTAGTCCCTGGAGAAATGTACAGTCTAGTGAACATGTTTAGTCCCTGGAGAAATGTACAGTCTAGTGAACATGTTTAGTATCTGTCCCTGGAGAAATGTACAGTCTAGTGAACATGTTTAGTCCCTGGAGAAATGTACAGTCTAGTGAACATGTTTAGTCCCTGGAGAAATGTACAGTCTAGTGAACATGTTTAGTATCTGTCCCTGGAGAAAATGTAGTGAACATGTTTAGTCCCTGGAGTGAGTCATGTTTCCTCCCTGGAGAAATGTACAGTCTAGTGAACATGTTTAGTCCCTGGAGAAATGTACAGTCTAGTGAACATGTTTAGTCCCTGGAGAAATGTCCAGTGAACATGTTTAGTATCTGTCCCTGAGAAATGTACAGTCTAGTGAACATGTTTAGTGGAGAAATGTCAGTCAGTGAACAGTTTTAAATGTACAGTCTAGTGAACATGTTTAGTATCTGTCCCTGAAATGGAGAAATGTACAGTCTAGTGAACATGTTTAGTCCCTGGAGAAATGTACAGTCTAGTGAACATGTTTAGTATCTGTCTAGTGAACATGTTTAGAGAAATGTACAGTCTAGTGAACATGTTTATGTATAGACCCTGGAGAAATGTACAGTCTAGTGAACATGTTTTTAGTCCCTGGAGAAATGTACAGTCTAGTGAACATGTTTAGTCCCTGGAGAAATGTACAGTCTAGTGAACATGTTTATATCTGTCCCAGGAGAAATGTACAGTCTAGTGAACATGTTTAGTATCTGTCCCAGGAGAAATGTACAGTCTAGTGAACATGTTTAGTATCTGTCCCAGGAGAAATTACAGTCTAGTGAACATGTTTAGTCCCTGGAGAAATGTACAGAGAAATGTATCTGTCCCTAGTACAGTCAGTGAACATGTTTAGTCCCTGGAGAAATGTACAGTCTAGTGAACATGATTAGTCCCTGGAGAAATGTACAGTCTAGTGAACATGTTTAGTCCCTGGAGAAATGTACAGTCTAGTGAACATGTTTAGTATCTGTATCTGTCCCAGGAGAAATGTACAGTCTAGTGAACATGTTTAGTCCCTGGAGAAATGTACAGTCTAGTGAACATGTTTAGTATCTGTCCCAGGAGAAATGTACAGTCTAGTGAACATGTTTAGTATCTGTCCCAGGAGAAATGTACAGTCTAGTGAACATGTTTAGTTTCTGTCCCTGGAGAAATGTACAGTCTAGTGAACATGATTCTGTCCCTGGAGAAATGTACAGTCTAGTGAACATGTTTAGTCCCTGGAGAAATGTACAGTCTAGTGAACATGATTAGTCCCTGGAGAAATGTACAGTCTAGTGAACATGTTTAGTCCCTGGAGAAATGTACAGTCTAGTGAACATGTTTAGTATCTGTCCCAGGAGAAATGTACAGTCTAGTGAACATGTTTTAGTCCTAAAGGGAGAAATGTACAGTCTAGTGAACAGTCCCAGGAGAAAAACCATGTTTACAATGTTTGGTTAGTTACTGTATGTTCAGTATGTATATGTATGCCTACATTACCTGCATACAAGTGAGCCTCCCTGTTGCATGTATTTCATCAGATGTTTTTGGACTTGAGAGTCCCTTTTTCTTTCACCATGCATTTTGGGAGAAACAAACAGTATTTCTGATTGACTTTTGAGTTTGTAGATTCATCAGATGTTTTTGGTTGAGACCTTTTCACTGTGGGAGAAACAAACAGCAATTTTTGAGTTTGTAGATTCTTTCCTCCTCTCGGTCTCTGTGGACTTTAGCCAGGAGTCAGTGAAATGGTTTGAGGACAGTGATATTTACCCTGTCCTTTAGGGACATTTAGCAACATTAGCGCATATTGATGGATGATACAGATTTTTAGATTGACTGTCAAATAAAGCCCTCTCAATACAGAGAATGTCCAGAGAGCTATTATTCTAACTTAGCATGGCTTCTTCACAGAGCACATCCCACAGACATGGATGAGCCTCAAAATTGTATGATCGATGTGGGAACCAGAGCTTGAAGGCTTTTGCAAGTTAAAGCGTCCCTGAGTCTAAAGCAAATAAGAGTTTAAACAGTCTCTCTCTCTCTCCGTTTATCACTTCTCTGCAGCAATCTCCATTGTACATCACTCCAAGGTCGACAGCTCGCCAGCCAGCCGCATGGTGGTGTTGTGTTTAGTTGCAGGCAGCACACTTGTTTAGGTAGCACTTTGTTCATTTAATCCATTGAATTAAAGCACATTTCGGTAAACTATTTCTCATTCCAACTACTTGTCACAGGGAGATTGACAGGTGACTCAAGGTGTTTCTAACATCTGGAACAGTAACTGACAGACCCTGGAGCCCACAAGGCAGCCCATTTCTCCCTCGGCCAGCAGATGAAGAGTTCATAAAGCCAGGATAAAGAATGTATCTGTCCCTCACGGTTGGATGGACAGTAGTTCTTTGGGGTTTACAGGAGACTTACAGTCCTATGTCGATAGAGCAGCAGTTGGTGTTTAGGACCGTGACACACAGATAAGAGAAGAGTAACAGAGAAGAGTAACCTGCAACGGAATAGACAGAGAGTCTAGAGTATTAATGTCCCAGGCAATTGTACAGAACAATACATTGTGTTCCATACAAGCCTGGCATAATTCTCTTTCACATTGGAAGTAGGTATCTCTCCATCATTTGTCAATTAAACTGACATTTGTTTATGGCTGTAAATACTTTGTCTGCTTCATTTAGTTGATTGAGGTTTATGCGAGAGCCTAATCGGGAAGTGAGAAGGACGAATTTGAGCATTGTCATTTATTGCATTAAAAAACAATTAAAGCTGTAATTCAGATGTGTCCTCTGTGACTGGCGTAGTTACTAAACAGCACAGGAATAGTTTGAAGAAGATTGTTGTGTGGGAAAGGAAATCTGAGGTTTTCTGTTCACCTTCTGGTATTTCACCTGATATTTATACCACTTGTCTAACCCAGAGCCTTTACCCCGTGACATCATCTTCTGGGCAAGAGTTATGATTTTTGTCTGTTGTGTGGCTAAATTATTGTTTGTTAAATAAACACAAATGTTTTTTTATATCAATAATACTTCAGGAGATAAGCGTCAAACCTGACAAAATAATATATTTAAAAAAATGTTTATACATGTAGTTCTCCTTTAAATGTGCCAACCATCCCTCTTACTTCTGTCTCCGCAGGAAAGCAGTAGAATGGTGTCCGGGAGGCAGGTGGGCACAGCTACCTGGTAGCGTGCTGGCAGCCCATCCTGGTCCTAATGCTGGGCACTGTCCTCTCCGGATCCACCACCGGCTGCCGTCCCCGCTGTGAGTGTAATGCTGTGGAACGTTCCGTGGGCGTGCCATCGCCGGAGGCTGGCCTCGTTTCCCCGAGGGCATCCCCATCGAGACGAAACTACTGGACCCCAGCAAGAACCGTCTGAAAAGCCTGGGGGCCTGAGGAGTTCATCAACTACCCACAGCTGGAGGAGCTGCAGCTCAATGAGAACAATATCTCTTCCATGGAGCCCGCTTTAGCAACCTTGTCGGCTTGCGGACTCTGGGGCTGCGCAACAACCAGCTTAAGCTAATCCAGTTGGGAGTGTTCACAGGCCTCAGCAACCTCACCCAGCTGGACATTAGCGAGAACAGAATTGTCATCCTGCTGGACTACATGTTCCAGGAGCTGTACACCTGAAGGCTCTGAAGTCGGCGATAACGACCTGGTGTTCATCTCTCACCGAGCGGTTCCACGGCCTCAGCAGCCTGGAACAGCTGACCATGGAGCTGCAACCTGACGTCGGTGCCCACTGAGGCCCTGAGCCATCTGCACAACCTGCTTTCGCTGCGACTACGCCACCTCACCGTCAATGCCGTCAGGGATTACTCCTTCAAGAGGCTTGAACGCCTGAAGGTGTTAGAGATCTCCTACTGGCCCTACCTGGACACCATGACCTCCAAATGCCTGTACGGCCTCAACATCACCTCCCTGACCATCACAAACTGTAACCTCACCACCATCCCTTACCAGGCCATCCGACACCTTGGGCACCTTCTCTTTCTCAACTTGTCTTTTAATCCCATTCACACGGTGGAGGGGAACAAGCTGCACAATCTAATGAGGCTCCAGGCCTTCCACTTGGTAGGAGGGAGATTAGCCACAATCGAGCCCTACTCCTTCCGGGGCTTGAACCATCTCCGAGTCCTCAACGTATCCAGCAATAGCCTGAGCACCCTGGGAGGACCTGGTGTTTTACTCCGTGGGGAACCTGGAGACCCTGGCACTGTACGGGAACCCACTGGCCTGCGACTGCCGACTGCTCTGGGTCTTCCGCCGCCGCTGGAGGCTCAACTTCAACCGGCAGCAGCCCTCCTGCTCTTTGCCTGAGGCCGCAGGGCAAGGAGTTCAAAGACTTCCGACATCCTCCCTCCGATTCCTTCACCTGCCAGAAGTCCAGGATACAAGACCACAAGGCACTGCAGAGGCACGTAGACGAGGGCACAACGGTCCATTACACATGCCAGGCGGACGGCGACCCAGCCCCCGTGATCATGTGGCTGTCCCCCAAGAAGCAGTTCATCACCACCAAGTCCGTGGGCGTCTCAGCGTGTCCCCGAGGGCACGCTAGAGGTGCGCTACGCCCAGATCCAGGACAACGGGTACCTACCTGTGCATCGCCAGCAATGCTGCAGGGAATGACACCAAGCCTGCCCACCTGCATGTGCACAGCTACTCGCCCAACTGGCCGCACCAACCCAACAAGACGTTTGCTTTCATCTCCAACCAGCCCAGCGAGGACGGGGCCAACGGGACCCTGGCCCAGGTTCCCTTCCCATTCGATGAAGACTCTGATCATCGCCACCACCATGGGATTTATCTCGATTCCTCGCGTCGGCCCCTCTTCTGTCTGTCCATCCTCTTCCTCTGGAGCAGAGGAAAAGGCAATCAAGCCAAACATAGAGATTGAGTATGTACCGCGTAAGGCTGGAGGCAGGTGAGAGTAGTCCAACCGGCGATGCGCCACGTAAATTCAACATGAAAATGATGTGAGACTCAAGCTTACTGACTTCAAATTGAGGGTGGACACGCTATATTCTCTTTAAATATATGTGGAATTTATGAGAGATAGACATCTTGATACTATACCCAAGACTGTTTTACCTTCAGGGACTGAATCTTAAACAGCGAGTGTTGGATTTAAAAGTATTCAAATCTCTGTGCGTTTTATGGGCAATAGTCATAAAGAAAATAAGCCAGTCATGTTTTATGCTCCTTTCAACCTGAAAAGGAGATTGTCTTTATCTAGTCTTTTGATTGTTTTATTTTCTCTGTGTCTTGTTCTTCTTACCATGTACAATGAGCAAAGGAATGGTCGCACACCACTTAAAGGGGTAGTTCACAATAATACTGAAATTGACAGCAGCAACGGTAAGAGGAATATCATGTCAATTTGTTTGAACTATACCTTTAATGGTTATGGGTTTTGAGCATATTACTGTATTATGAGCAGGCGCAATTCAAGCAATGTACGTACATAGCATTCGGAAAGTATTCAGACCCCTTTGACTTTTTCTAAATGTTGTTACGTTACAGACTTATTCTAAAATTGATTAAATCGTTTTTTTTAACTCATCATTGTACACAAAACACCCGATAATAACAAAGCAAAAACAGGTTTTCAGACCCTTTACTCAGTAAACACCGGTATTTGGGGAGTTTTTCCCATTCTTCTCTGCAGATCCTTTCAAGCTCTGTCAGGTTGGATGGTGAGCGTCGCTGCACAGCTATTTTCAGGTCTCTCCAGAGATGTTCGATGGGGTTCAAGTCCGGGCTCTGGCTGGGCCACTCAAGGACATTCTGAGACTTGTCCCGAAGCCACTCCTGCGTTGTCTTTGCTGTGTGCTTAGGGTCATTGTCCTGTTGGAAGGTGAACCTTCACCCCCAGTCGAGGTCCTGAATGCTCTGGAGCAGATTTTCATCAAGGATCTCTTTGTTCTTTGCTCCGTTCATCTTTGCCTCGATCCTGATTAGTCTCCCAGTTTCTGCTGCTGAAAAAAATCACCACAGCATGATGTTGCCACCACCATGCTTCACCGTCGGGATGGTGCCATGTTTCCTCCACACGTGACGCTTGCCATTCAGGCCAAAGAGAGTGTTTAGGTGCCTTTGGCAAACTACTAGCCGGCTGTCATGTGCCTTTTACTGAGGAGTGACTTCCCCTGGCCACCGTACCATAAAGGCCTGACTGGTGAGTGCTGCACAGATGGTTGTCCTGGAAGGTTCTCCCCATCACCACAGAGGAACTCTGTCAGAGTGACCATCGGGTTCTTGGTCACTTCCTGACCAAGGCACTTCTCCCCCATTTGCTCAGTGTGGCAGTGAGGCCAGCTCTAGGAAGAGTCTTGGTGGTGCCAAGCCACTGTGTTCTTGCAATGCTGCAGAAATGTTTGTAATCCTTCTCCAGATCTGTGCCTTGACACAATCCTGTCTCTGAGTTCCTCGGGATAATTCCTTCGACCATGGTTCGGTTTTTTCTGACACTGTCAACTGACCTTATATACACTGACCTTATATAGACAGGTGTGTGCCTTCCAAATCATGTCCAGTCAATTGAATTTACCACACGTTGACGACAATCAAGTTGGAGAAACATCTCAAGGATGATAAATAGAAACAGGATGCAAATAATTTTTTGAATTTGAATACATTTTCAAAAAATTCTAAAAACGTGTTTTCGCTTTGTCATTATGGGGTATTGTGTGTAGATTGATGAAGATTTTTTTTGATTTAATCCATTTTAGAATATGGCTGTAACGTAACAAAATGTGGAAAAAGTCAAGGGGTCTGAATACTTTTCGAATGCACTTAAGAGATAAAAGTAAGCTAGAAAGGCATAGAATGGTATATTCTAAGTTGTAAAACAATATATATATTATCCTTGACAATCATCAAAATCACAAAGGTCATCGGTATAAATCACGGAATAAGTACAATGTAAAATATCAGTAATGAAGTTAGGGTCCTCTGATGCCATTTTGTCTACTTAATGTGCAGTGGCTCAAATCTTTTTCTAGCAAACTAGAACATTCCCTGAACATTAGCTAAGATTTCCCTTAAGTTCTAGTTAGGTCTTAGGATGATTAACATCCCAAAAACATTAAAATAATGTTTTTTATTATTTAAAATCATTTTATACATTTTTCTTTTTTATGAAATATCCTTGAATCATTCTTCTCTTATTTCCCTAAAGTATTATGCTATCTGTAAGGCTTCTGGACATTCCCCAAACGTTTCTCATTAGGTTACCAGAGGTAATGTAATAACACAATGTAGCAGTAATGTTTTTTACAACATACGGCCACAACAAAATATGAGAGCATCGTTCTGGGAACATTCTTGCAAAATGCAAATGTTTTATACAAACATTGTATAACCATCAGCACAAGTGGACAGTTTTTTGTGTTATGAGAACATTTGCCGCAACCTAACAAATGTTCTGGGAACTTTCACAAAATTAATTTTGGTTTGCTGGGTTGTTTGTATAATCACAAACCATGCTTCAAATGACAAGTGTGATAGTCAATTTGAAGCCCCATGTTTTCTTTGTCAGTGTGTTCTCCTGTTTGCAGTGATCAGGAACCAGTTGTTGTAATACAGTTGATGTGTTAACAGGGTTTTATGTGGTGAAATACATTTTACAGCCATAGTCTGCTCTGAAAGTAATGTGTTCATAAACCCGCTGGTTATGAAATAATGGACGGAATGAAAGCATATTAAAACAATAAAGTTTTATACAGTAATTGTATTAATTTTTGATGCTATTCCACTCAAGCACATTGAAAGGGCACCAAATGAGTCTATTTGCCTGCTGTATATCCCCGAGTGTGAATACAGTAGTAGGCACTGTTGACAAGCCTCGGATTTCAGGTCTCAGAGTTGGTTTTCTCCCTTTTGTATGCGGTAGCCGAGCCAGATGGGGGATGCTATAACCCGTTTATTCTTTCATGCTGTGAGTGCAGCTGTGAATAATTTACAGGGGATGACGTTGCTATGAGAACACCAAAGAAGCCAATATGAAACTGTGTCATCCTGACACTCTAGGAGTTGAACACGAAAGGATATTATTGGAGTTGACCCTGCTACAGTATCAGAGGCCAGGGAGGAGCTATGAAATGTAGCAGTGGTTCCCAAACTTTTTATAGTCCCGTACCCCTTCAAACATTCAACCTCCAGCTGCAGCTCCAGCACCACTCTCAAATGTTGTTTTTTTGCCATCATTGTAAGGCTGCCACACACACACTATACGATACATTCATTAAACATAATAATTAGTTTTTGTCACAACCCGGCTCGTGGGAAGTGATAAAGAGCTCTTATAGGACCAGGTCACAAATAATAATATAATAATAATCGATAATTTTGCTCTTTGTTTAACCATCTTACATAAAAAAACGTACTTGTTTATGGAAACTGTGAATAACTCACCACATGTTAATAAGGTTGTGCTTAAAAGGAGGCACATAACTCTGCAATGTTGGGTTGTATTGGAGAGAGTCTCAGTCTTAAATCATTTTCCACACACAGTCTGTGCCTGTATTTAGTTTTCATGCTAGTGAGGGCCGAGAATCCACTCTCACATAGGTATGTGGTTGCAAAGGGCATCAGTGTCTTAATTAACAGCGTGATTTGCCAAGGCAGGATACTCTGAGTGCAGTCCTTTCCAGAAATCTAGCAGTGGCTTCTGATTAAATTAAGTTTTCACAGAACTGCTTGTTGCAATTTTGATGAGGCTCTCTTGTTGAGATATCGGTAAGATTGACTTTAGGCAGAG
This sequence comes from Oncorhynchus masou masou, assembly GCF_036934945.1. Lineage (NCBI taxonomy): Eukaryota > Metazoa > Chordata > Actinopteri > Salmoniformes > Salmonidae > Oncorhynchus > Oncorhynchus masou. Next base: position 11,262 of record NW_027016622.1, on the reverse strand, counting down.
TATATGAAAGAGATATAACAGTCCGGTTGTTTGTGCTGCGTCCGTTTCTGGAAGTACACCGGGACTTGCATCCATCACTAAGGTGTTTGGCTAAGTCACATTTGACATTGTCAGTAAACAGGTTATTTTCTTTTAAAAATCTGTACAATAGCGGAAAAACCTGTGTACCTTTTTAATGCAGACAGAGAAGAACTCTGACTTCGTATAGCTACTTTTGTCCTGCATTTGAATAGTTGTGGAATTCCCTGTAATCCTAGATGCAGGATCATTCAGAGCGAGAAAAACATCACCCAGACAGGCCAGTCGTTTTGAGAAACTACGTCATCATGCAAGCGATCAGGCGGTGAAAATTATGTTCAGTAAAGAAAACTTTAAGCTCGTTTCTGTATTTAAAAAATGCTCAATGCTGCCCCTTGATAACCAGCGCACTTCTGTATGTAAAAGCGTTACATGGTCGCTGTCCATATCATTGCATCGTGCAGAAAATACCACGAGAGTTCCAGGGGCCTTGCTTTAACAAAGTTAACCATTTTCACTGTAGTGTTGAAAACGTCTTTCAAGCTGTCATAAGGCCTCTCGGTGGACGCTGCAGAGTACCCAAGAGCCTCTCGGTGGGCTAGCTGCAGAGTACCCAAGAGCCTCTCGGTGGACGCTGCAAGAGTACCCAAGTGACCGTCGGGATACACTGCACACGCGCCGTACCACTCACTATGCCTCCCTGTCATGGCTTTGCGCCATCAGTACAGATACCAACACATCTTGACCACTAAAGTCCATTTTTGTACAGATACCAACACATCTTGACCACCAAAGTCATTTGATGTCACAAAGCTGTCAGTACTTTAAAAATATCCTCTCCCTGTTGTCCTGGTTTCAGTGATTTGCAGAAAGGATGTCTTCCATAACTGACCCCATATAAATGTAACAGACTTATACCAGGAGCTGTGCCAGGCCCGCCACGTCTGTTGACTCATCCAGCTGTAACGCATAGAATTCACTGGCTTGTATGCGAAGCAGTAATTGTTCAAAACATCTCCTGCCACCTCACTGATGCGTCGTGAAACAGTGTTGTTTGACGAACATTGTCTTAATAGTTTTTTTGGCCTTTTCCCCCAGCATTGTCCCACCCATATCTGTGGCAGCAGGAAGAATTAAGTCCTCCACAATAGTATGGGGCTTCCCTGTCCCAGCCTCGGTAGCTCACCATATAAGACAGCTTCTAGAACCTTCTTATTAATGGTATCTATTTGCTTTTATACATGTCTTACTTTTGGAAAGTCGTCTTAATTCTCGCATAAAAAAACCGTGGCTTATTGTTCAAATTGGCATGTTTGTTTCTAAATGTCTGCACAAAGTGAAGGTTTCATCGAGTTGTGAGATAGTACTTTTGCACATATAACACTGGCTGAGGAAAGGCACTACTCCCAACAAGAGTTTGGGGTTACTTAGAAATGTCCTTTAAAAAAAAGAAAAGCACATATTTTGTACATTAAAAAAACATAAAACTGGCTCTAACCAGAATAGAGTGGGAGCCCCAGAGTTTAGAAATCAAACAGAGACAAAATGGCTAGAGTGTCATTTAAGCTGGAACTCTGAAATCCTCAGCACGCTTAATTCTGACATTTATAAACACCAGTCTCAGCGTCCCAACAGTGTTTGACTCAGGATGCGCCTTCTAAGCCCGAGTTGCGAGACCATGTCTCAGACTGGCTAATAAAAATAGAAATATTGAGATGGGCGAAGAACACAGACACTGGACAGAGGGAACTCTGCCCTAGTTCCCTGCCTTGAAGGCAGGTTTCCTCTTCATTGTTAGCGTAGAGACTGGTGTTTTGTGGGTATTATTTAATGAAGCTAACAGTTGAGGACTTGTGAGGCATCAGACTAATGGCCGAGATTTCTCTGTACGCCTATGTAGATATTCCATTCAAAAAACAGCCGTTTCCACCTACAATAGTCATTTACAACACTAACAATGTCTACACTGTATTTCTGATCAATTTGATGTTATTTTAATGGACAAAAAAATGTGCTTTTCAAAAATAAGGACATTTTTAAGTGACGCCAAACTTTAGAATGGCAGTGTAAGTGAACCCCAAATCAATGAATTTCATCATATTTGCACCTCTTCGCTGGTCCAACGTCCCTGTCTGTTGTTCAGTGCTTTCCCGGGTAAAGAGTCAGGAGCTCTTCGGCTGCATCAGATTCACAACTGTTAGTGTCCATGCTAGCTGGGCTAACAACAAATGTAGAATTACTGATGCTTGTATTGAATGTGCTCGTGGAAGCAGAACAACTTGTGTTGTCGACAGGTGCAGGTGTAGTACTGCTGGTAGCAGTAGTACTGCTGGTAGTAGCAGTACTACCAGTAAAGCTGGCATGTGTCTCTATGGACGCGGGCCTTCCTTTTCTTTTTTTTTACCATTTATCATTTTTCGAGCAAACGGAATGAGCAGCAGCTACATACGGACCATTAGTGGAATTCCCGCGAGAGAGTAACGGTTAATGTGTTTGGATGTTAATGACTTGACTAGGTTACCTGTATTTGACATTGTGTTGTTATTTCGCTGAACACTAGATGGTTTAATTTTATTTTTGGCAGTGAAACGTGGATATTCAGGCGAGAAACAGACCTCACCCAAATGAATAGCCCTGCTGAAAAATATAAACGGACTGATCGAAAATGTGAAGAAAAAAACCAAGACATTTTTTATAGTTTTTTTTGTCGTTGTTGATGTGAATCCCATTTTTATTTGGCGACCCCCGCCCCCAGATTGGGAATACCTGAAAAATAGGAATAATTTCAACCTAATGTGGAGTTTAAATTGAGTACATAGGGATAGCTTTAATTCATTACACTATCAAATGCAACCTGGCTACTATATATCCTATACCTCCTATATCTCCTACAGCTCCTTTAGCTAAAAAAGCTAATATATCTCATATATCTCCCATTGCTAATATAGCTCCTATAGCTAATATATCTCCTATAGTCCTTAATGTCCTATAGCTCCTATAGCTAATATATATTTCTTATATATCCTATATCTCATATATCTCCTATAGCTCCTATAGCTAATATATATTTCTTATATATCCTATACCTCCTATATCTCCTACAGCTCCTTTAGCTAAAATAGCTAATATATCTCATATATCTCCCATTGCTAATATAGCTCCTATAGCTAATATATCTCCTATAGTCCTTAATGTCCTATAGCTCCTATAGCTCCAATAGCTCCTATAGCTAATATATATTTCTTATAACTCCTATATCTCATATATCTCCTATAGCTCATATGTCTCCAATAGCTAACATATGTCCTATAGCTCCTATATCTCCTACAGCTCCTATAGCTAATATATATTTGCTACATCTCCTATAGCTGCTATATCTCCTATAGCTCCTATAACTAATATATCTACTATAGTTCCTATAGCTCCTATATCTCCTATAGCTAATATATCTCCTATAGCTCCTATATCTAATATATCTCCTGTAGCTCCTATATCTCCTATAGCTCCTATATTTGCTATAGCTCCTATATATCCTATAGCTCCTGTATATCCTATAACTTATATATCTCCTATATCTCCTATATCTCCTATAACTCATATATCTTCTATATCTCCTATAACTCATATATGTCATATATACCATATATCCTATAGCTACTATATCCTATAACTTACATATATCTTATAGCTCCTATATATCCTATATCTCATATATCTCTATAACTCCTATATCTCATATATCTCCAATATATCCTATATCTCCTATATCTCATATATCTCCAATATATCCTATAACTCCCTATATCTCCAATATATCCTATATCTCATATATCTCCTATATCTCCTATATATCCCTCCTATTTGTGCCAAGACACTTTTGTTGGTTTTTTCACACATTATTTTCAAACAAATTATTGTATTTTGTATGAGACTGAGGCCTTACAATTTTTGTTGTTGATATAGTGCAATATTAGCCATGTTAAGCAGTTTCCTCCTAATCCCTGATTAGACACTGTTGTTAAGTTGATAATAATAGACTTAACAGAGATTTCTGCCATTTGCATGCAATGGGCACAACTAATTACACTCATCCTAAACCAATTAGGATGCAACAGGCTCTAGCATTTATTTAGCCAACAAGCAGGTTAGAAAGTTAGACATTTCTGCTATTGCCGTGCTGTGCTACATCATCATGTCAAAGGATGGAAGAGCCTTAGGTAAGTTCAATGTTATGCTAGTTAACTGCCAGTTTGCATAGCCAATCAACTAACCTAAATAATGGTTTGTATCATTAAATATTAAATTACTAGTCAACGGATGCCATGACTATGAACGGCATTTGTCATGCAATTGTTAGTCTGTGGTATAACTCTGGTATAACTCTGGTATAACCCTGGTATGTAGACCTGCTGACAGAGTGGTTTAAGTGTTAGCCTCTGCTAAATGGAATGTTAGCATGTGCTCAGGTGAGTGTGTGTTTGTGGCTGTGTGTGTTCAACCACCCTGCCCTCCAGCCCTGTTCCCTGCCAGTGACTGAACCACTTGCCATGTAGAAACGTGGGTCGGCCAGGCCAGACCGGCCTCGAAGGGACGGAGGGGGCTTGGGCAGGGGAGGCAGGTGCCAAAGTGTAGTCTGCTGATCAACAACAAGAAGTGCTAATGAAATGTACTGTGTGTATGTGTAAGAAAGAGAGCGAGAGGGATGTGAGCTGTCTATTTGGAATGCATGCCATGAATCTGAGTGGTGTAAATTAAAAACTAGCGAGGACTGCCTAACAAAGACAGAGTGGTGTCAATGAAAACTAGCGAGGACTGCCTCATCGACAGAGTGGTGTAAATGAATACTAGCGGGGACTGCCTAATACGACAGAGTGGTGTAAATGAATACTAGCGAGGACTGCCTAATAGCGACAGAGTGGTGTCAATGAATACTAGCGATGACTGCCTAATACAACAGAGTGGTGTAAATGAATACTAGCGAGGACTGCCTAATGTCGACAGAGTGGTGTAAATGAATACTAGCGAGGACTGCCTAATATGACAGAGTGGTGTAAATGAATACTAGCGAGGACTGCCTATATACGACAGAGTGGTGTCAATGAATACTAGCGATGACTGCCTAATACAACAGAGTGGTGTAAATGAATACTAGCGAGACTGCCTAATACGACAGAGTGGTGTAAATGAATACTAGCGAGGACTGCCTAATACGACAGAGTGGTGTAAATGAATACTAGCGAGGACTGCCTAATACAACAGAGTGGTGTAAATGAATACTAGTGAGGACTGCCTAATACGACAGAGTGGTGTAAATGAATACTAGTGAGGACTGCCTAATACGACAGAGTGGTGTAAATGAATACTAGTGAGGACTGCCTAATACGACAGAGTGGTGTCAATGAATACTAGCGATGACTGCCTAATACAACAGAGTGGTGTAAATGAATACTAGTGAGGACTGCCTAATACGACAGAGTGGTGTAAATGAATACTAGTGAGGACTGCCTAATACGACAGAGTGGTGTAAATGAATACTAGTGAGGACTGCCTAATACGACAGAGTGGTGTCAATGAATACTAGCGATGACTGCCTAATACGACAGAGTGGTGTAAATGAATACTAGTGAGGACTGCCTAATACGACAGAGTGTAGAGCGGCGTAACCTGTGAGCCTATCTCCTGTTTCTGTAGCCTGAGGCAGTTTGATGTACCCAGTATGGAAACAACCGCCCTCAGACTATATCCAAGTGCTTATTAATGTCAATGGTTGTGAAAGCTCAGAATACAATACTGTACCATCTATGGAGTAGTGACAGTACATAGCAATGTTGTACAGAGGAACCATTCATAATTCAATAGATATGGACGGGTGGATTCTTGAACACATTCATCTATTATGATTAAGGGTGCTTAGAGATGTAGGTTACTGTAATAAATACAAGCGTGTTGTATATGAATGACATGGATTCATGTGGCAGGGATGTGTCTGCTGTCTAAGAGACCTGGCGGGGAACCAGGTGCCTGCTGGGATTTTAAAGTAAAACCACAACACATGCATACCCTATAGATTCAGTACCAGGAAGTAGAACAGGTGGAAGTTCTCTACAGAGAATCTCTAAAGTGAAATGTTTGCTGCCTGTGACGTCTCCGACTCTGTCACATCAAGCTAAAGGACATGATTTATGTTTGCACTGTTGGCTTTTTCCCTCCCAGAATGGATCGATACCTCTCAGGCACTGACATGCTGTTAAACCAATGCAGAGGGACCTGTTCATAATTCTACACAGCTAATGTCTCAGCTTCACGTTAACCCTGTCCGTACAAACAAGAGACACAACATTTAAACTAGCTGCTATGGCAAGATGAAGACTACAATTGACCCAGGGTTTATGCTCATATTAAAGGTTACGTGGTCCAACTTGATCCATTGTGGATATCAACAATAACTGAGTTGCTAGTGTGGGTGTGTGCAAATAGTAAGTCTTTATATGAGACTTTACAAATGCCTTCAAGAAAGCATTATTGTAAATGTTTGTTGTGTTCACAGCCTGAATTCAAAATGGATTAAATAAATGTTTCCCTCACAGTCACACACATTACCTATAATGACAAGAGATACATTTTTTGCAAATGTATCTGGCAGCAATTACATCTGTTGGTCTTTCTGGGTAAGTCTTTAAGAGCTTTTTACACCTTGAGTGTACAATATTTGCATTATTCTTGATAAAATTATTCAAACTCTGTCAAGTTGGTTGTTGATCATTGCTAAGAAAGCCTTTTTCAAGTCTAATGCCATGGAGTTTGTAAAAATGATTCCCATTGACATTATTAGGTTTTGTGCTTAGGCCAGTGACACAACATCTCAATGTAACCCATTTAAATTCAGGCTGTAACACAACAAATTGTGGAGGAGTCAGGAGATGTGAATTCATTCTGAAGGCCCTGTATATGGAATGTAGGCCCCTTGGAGCTATGCCACAATAACATTTAAACTCTAAACATGATGAAGGCATTCAGGCGTATGGTGAAGTGTAGCGTAGGATATGTATCGTAGACATATATACTGTACATGAAATGTGGCCTTGTGGGTAGAGTGTCTGCCCTGAGAGTTGGGAGTTCGATCTCCAGCCGAGTCATATAAAATCAATTGGACCCGATGCATAAAGGTGATGTATTGTGGGTAATGCCCTGCGATAGACCAGCGTCCCCGTCAAGCTGCTATAGAAACAGGGGCAGGCTCCTGCTCCTATGAGCCATTCCGGCTTGCACAAGCCAAGGATACCACAGTAACTCAAATTCAACAAACCTTCTTGTTGTCGTCTCAAATGGACTCATCTGCCATTTTGTAAAGTCACACAGTATTACCGGACACCATTTCCTCCAGGGGGTAAACAACTGAAAGCTGTGAATACAAGGCCACAAGATATAATGGGTCCCAGGAGAAAGGATGGGGATTCAATGTGGGAGTAGAGCAGCACCTTAATAGAACAGCATTATGCCTCTGTGAGCCCATGTGAATGTTCAGGGCTTCAGATATCTGTCTAAAGCGCACTGAGTAGATTGAAACATGGCCTCTCTAGAGGGGAAATGTGATTTGTGATGGCCGAAGTGTGTGTGTGTGTGTGTGTGTGTTCATGAATGTGTGTGTTTGTGTGTGTGTGTGTCTATATGTTCCTGCAGTGTCATTGCTGTGTGTGTGTGTGTGTGTGTGTGTGTGCATGCGCCAGCTGTGTGACTGACATCTGTGAATAACCCCCAGGGACAAACGAGTTCTCTGTCCTCTCTGTGAAGAACCCCCAGGGACAAACGAGTTCTCTGTCCTCTCTGTGAAGAACCCCCAGGGACAAACGAGATCTCTGTCCTCTCTGTGAAGAACCCCCAGGGACAAACGAGTTCTCTGTCCTCTCTGTGAAGAACCCCAGGGACAAACGAGATCTGTGTCCTCTCTGTGAAGAACCCCCAGGGACAAACGAGATCTCTGTCCTCTCTGGGAAGAACCCCCAGGGACAAAACGAGATCTCTGTCCTCTCTGTGAATAACCACCAGGGACAAACGAGATCTCTGTCCTCTCTGTGAATAACCCCCAGGGACAAACGAGTTCTCTGTCTTCTCTGTGAAGAACCCCAGGGACAAACGAGATCTCTGTCCTCTCTGTGAATAACCCCCAGGGACAAACGAGATCTCTGTCCTCTCTGTGAATAACCACCAGGGACAAACGAGATCTCTGTCCTCTCTTTGAAGAACACCCAGGGACAAAGCGAGATCTCTGTCCTCTCTTTGAAGAACACCCAGCGACAAACGAGATCTCTGTCCTCTCTGTGAAGAACCCCCAGGGACAAACGAGATCTCTGTCTCTCTTTGAAGAACCCCCAGGGACAAACAAGATCTCTGTCCTCTCTGTGAAGAACCCCCAGGGACAAACGAGATCTCTGTCCTCTCTGAAGAACCCCTAGGGACAAACGAGATCTCTGTCCTCTCTTTGAAGAACACCCAGGGACAAACAAGATCTCTGTCCTCTCTGTGAAGAACACCCAGGGACAAACGAGATCTCTGTCCTCTCTGTGAAGAACTCCCAGGGAAAAACAAGATCTATGTCCTCTCATTGAAGAACACCCAGGGACAAACGAGATTTCTGTCCTCTCTGTGAAGAACCCCCAGGGACAAACGAGATCTCTGTCCTCTCTTTTGAAGAACACCCAGGGACAAACAAGATCTCTGTCCTCTCTGTGAAGAACCCCCAGGGACAAACGAGATCTCTGTCCTCTCTGTGAAGAACCCCCAGGGACAAAGCGAGATCTCTGTCCTCTCTGTGAAGAACCCCCAGGGACAAACGAGATCTCTGTCCTCTCTTTGAAGAACACCCAGGGACAAACGAGATCTCTGTCCTCTCTGTGAAGAACCCCCAGGGACAAACGAGATCTCTGTCCTCTCTTTGAAGAACACCCAGGGACAAACAAGATCTCTGTCCTCTCTGTGAAGAACCCCCAGGGACAAACGAGATCTCTATCCTCTCTGTGAAGAACCCCCAGGGACAAACGAGATCTCTGTCCTCTCTTTGAAGAACACCCAGGGACAAACAAGATCTCTGTCCTCTCTGTGAATAACCACCAGGGACAAACAAGATCGCTGTCCTCTCTGTGAAGAACCCCCAGGGACAAACGAGATCTCTGTCCTCTCTTTGAAGAACACCCAGGGACAAACGAGATCTCTGTCCTCTCTGTGAAGACCCACCAGGGACAAACAAGATCTCTGTCCACAGAGACCTAACAGAGAACAGATCAGGGTGGTGCTGACCTCACATAGAGACCTAACAAGGAACAGATCAGGGTGGTGCTGACCTCACATAGAGACCTAACAGGGAACAGATCAGGGTGGTGCTGATCTCACATAGAGACCTAACAGAGAACAGATCAGGGTGGTGCTGACCTCACATAGAGACCTAACAGAGAACAGATCAGGGTGGTGCTGACCTCACATAGAGACCTAACAAGGAACAGATCTGGGTGGTGCTGACCTCCATAGAGACCTAACAGAGAACAGATCAGGGTGGTGCTGACCTCACATAGAGACCTAACAGAGAACAGATCAGGGTGGTGCTGTCCTCACATAGAGACCTAACAGAGAACAGATCAAGGGTGGTACTGTCCTCATAGAGACCTAACAGAGAACAGATCAGGGTGGTGCTGACCTACGCAGAGACCTAACAGAGAACACATCCAGAACTGTATTAAAGTCCTTTCTAGCATTCTATTTCTTGTCCTTCAACCCTTAGAGTTTCACTAAAGGCCTTGTTTAAAACGCCATAGCACTTTTAACCATATCCCTTATCACACGAATAGAAAACAAATTAATTATTGACCGATAGTCCAAACATGCATTATTCAAGTACCGTACCATTGCATTTCACATTGGATGTCATACTGTACCTCACACAAGGCAGGTTGCCTTGCACTGCACACGACTGGGATGCTGTGTTTAATATTAAAATATCAACATATAAAACAGTCAGTCCCAGGAAACATAGAACTCTATTGTGTCTGTGTGAACTGAGAGGAGCTTCTGAGATTTAACTCCAGCAACTGATTGATGATGGTCCCAGAAAACATTGACCGTTTTGTTTGTGGAACATATTATTCTCTTGAGTCAACAGAGAACAGGTCTTGTGGTAAGTTGAGAGTACAGGGAGCTAATAGTCAAAGTGAATACATAACTGATTTATCAGTTGGTCTGTGAGAGAGAGCTAGATATACAATACTGTTCAAAAGATTGGGGTCACTGTCATGCCCTGACCTTAGAGAGCCGTTTTATTTGGTTAGGTCAGGGTGTGATTTGGGTGGGCATGGTTCCCAATCTAAGGCTGCTGTCTATCGTTGTTTCTGATTGGGATTCATACTTAGGCAGCCTTTTTCCCACCTAATGTTGTGGGTAATTATTTATATTCTGTGTGTGTTTGTGTGCGCCACGGTTACGTCATGTTCGGTTTCTGTTTACCTGTCTTTTGTGAAGGTTTCACTTTATTAAAGATGTGGAACTACATGCACGCTGAGCCTTGGCTCATCAATGACAGGGAGTTTGAAGACAGTGAACGTGACAGAATTACCCACCACAAAAAGACCAAGCAGCGTGCGCCAACTTGGAGGACGAGCTGGACCGGGGAGGAGATTATGGCAGGGGACAAAAGACCCGGTCACGGACGCCCAAGAGGTAGCTCCCCCAAAAACATTTTGGGGGCACATGGGGAGTTTGGCGGAGTCAGGGTTTAGACCTGAGCTAACTCCCTGTGCTTACCGTGGGGAGCAAGTGACCGGTTATGTGGGGATGCGCACTGTGTCTCCAGTGAGCATTCACAGGCTGGTGCGCTCTGTGCCAGCACCCCGCATTTACTGGGCGGAAGTGGGCATCCAGCCAGGACGGGTTGTGCCGGCTCTGCGCTCGAGACCTCCAGTGCACCTCCACGGCCCAGTGTATCCGGTGCCTGCTCCACGCACCAGGCTTCCAGTGCATCTCCCCAGTCCGGTGAGACCTGTTCCGGTTCCACGTACAAGGCCTCCAGTATGTCTCCCCAGCCTGGTAAGCCCTGTGGCATCTCCACGCACCAGGCTTCCAGTACGTCTCCTCAGTCCGGTGAGACCTGTTCCGGCTCCACATACGAAGCCTCCAGTGATGATCCATGGCACGAATCCTCCAGTGATGATCCATGGCCCGGAGCCTCCAGTGATAATCCATGGCACGAAGACTCCAGTG